>NC_083425.1:32541786-32844816 GCF_020745735.1 Hemiscyllium ocellatum
AGCAGGTTTCAATGGACTAAACATGCCAAGGAACTTCTTGCAAAAGGCAAGGCAGTCCTCCTCCCATTCAATTTCCAACAGTTGGAGGGGAGGGGCGGACTGGGTGGTGGTGGGGTGTTCAACTACCTCTGTGATGTCATGAGTGGAAATTACCATGTGTGCGATTCGCCTCTTCTGGGCACTTCCTGGCACCACCCTGTCTCTTTGTGATGAGGGGACCTGGACTAGGGTCAGGCTCTCCGTTTCTCTGTCATCATGCCTTCATCCTGGGGAGCAATGCTTTGGGCAGTGGAGTGTAGGTGTGTGACCTGGAAATGGCTATGTGGGGGCAGCTAGATGGTCACAGGATCCACAGCATGGTGCAGTGGGGGCTTGCATGAGGCAGCCTTGCTGATGCTTCCTTGGAGGCCTCTTCAACATTAGGATTCAGGAAGGCCCTTCTTCCTCAGTTGGCCCATTGGTAAGCTGGCAGAGCCCACAAGACAAAGAAAGGCAAGCTGTCACAGTCAGTGGTTTGAAGTGGTGTCCATTGATTAAAAATGACATTGCAGTTAATGAGAAAGTGACAGCAAATGAAGAGTGGTATCTACTCAGTTAGCAGGACCAAGAAGTCTCAGCATAACAACTGGATGGTTTTCTCCTGGGAGGGTCAGGACTTCCTTCTCTAAGTGGCACGGTGGCACAGTGGTTAGTCAATTCCCGCCTCAGGCAACTGTCTGTGTGGAGATTGCACATTCTTCCTGTGTCTGTGTGGGTTTCCTACGGGTGCTCTGGTTTCCTCCCACAGTCCAAAAATGTGCAGGTTAGGTGAATTGGCTATGCTAAAAATTGCCCGTAGTGTTAGGTGAAGGGTAAATGTAGGGGAATGGGTCTGGGTGGGTTGCGCTTCAGCGGGTCGGTGTGGACCTGTTGAGCCGGAGGGCCTGGTTCCACACTGTAAGTAATCTAATCTAATCAAAAAGATAGCGAGAACACTTAATGTCAGGCACTCTTCCAACAGGATGGACTCTCTCTACCCGAGCATGTGCTCATGTTTGTTGCAGAAACAATTACAGTGGTGGGATAGGAACCTTGGCGAAAGGTATATGCACTGTCAACATTAAGTGCAAGGTAACAGAGACGAGAATGAGACTCTTACCCTGGCAGAGTAGAGTGGATTGCATTGCTGGCTTTTCTTCCATACACTGGAAGTGGCAATGAATGGGATGGTGACCCCAGACCTGATTGGTAGCGTCTGATGGGCTGGCTTCTTGCAGGAAGAAGACACTCTTCGTTATGTCATCTCCATCCATCAGCTTCCTGTTGGAGAAAATCCATCTTCCTCTCTGCTGAAATGTTCACATTCCCTCTGACAATGAGTAGGGAGGCTTCAGAATATCCATTCCAGGCCAGCAGCCTTTTAAAAATTGTGTGGGTGTCAGGCAGACTGGCCTTTTCATGGATATGTACTCAGCAGTGAGCTGTTGGGTAATGGTATTTAGCAGAATGGGGCAGAAACCAAGTGCAAGAGATGCCATTGAGGCATGCAAAATAATGAAGCAAATTTGTCAAGTTCGTGCAAGAAAACATGCGAGGCCTCATAATGAGAAACCCTCCAAAAAATTCAAACAACTCAGATGTAGCAAAAACAAGTAAGGGATGTGTGGATGGATGGATATGTGGATGTGTATATGTGGGTGGATGGAAGTTGGGGTGTGAGTGTTGATGTGAATGTAGATGTGGGACTGTCTGTCTATCTGCACCCTAGAATCAGTCAGTACAACATCTCCAACTCACCCAAACACAGATTGTGTTTTTGGAATGCAGCAAGAACCAGAGAGAGGGACCTCATGATTGGTGGAACTGGAGCAGCAGCATAGAAAGAGAATATGTGAATGGAGGATCCATTCTGTTTCTCCCATGTTCAGCGCCGCTGTTTGTTCAATTGATCAGCCTCCAATTGACTTTTTGCAGGTGGTTTGGAGCTTTAAAGCAGAGAATTCACCTCCTGGCCTCGTGTATTTTGAGCGTTGAACTGCACTTTCTCCAGGCTGGCACATCTGCACCATTGTCCTTCACAAAATAACGATCCCCCGCCCCCTGCCATTTTTAGTCACAATGCCATAATCATGAGCATCACAGAGCTAAATTCTATGGCCATAGCTATTGTTTCCACATCTACAATATTTTTAGAACTACCAATGAAACATTCATGGATATACAAACTAAAAACATAATTCTCCCATGAAATTTCACTTGAGGTGTTGAAGCAGTGTACTGGGGATTAATTTTCATTCCCGAAGATGCCAGGATAATCCTGGAGGTTTGGCCAGACTAACCCCAAAACTCATGTTATTTGTCAGATCCTATGTTTACACTGCACAGATTGCAGCTGAGTTGTCAGGCATTATACCAGCTGTAACTGCAGCCACTTGTAAAATAGCTAGGTTAAAGTGAGCAGTACAAATGCTGGAGATTAGAGTTAAGAGTGTGGTGCTGGAAAGGCACAGCAGGTCAGGCAGCATCCGAGTAGCAGGAGAATCGACGTATCATGCAATGCTCCTGATGAAGGGTTTTTGCCCGAAACATCGATTTTCCTGCTCCCCGGATGCTGCCTGACCTGCTGTTCTTTTCTAGCACCACACTCTCGACTTGTATGATCATTGCCAAGTATCAGAATACATTTGACTCAACCTTTGATCCACATTGCTAACTAGGTGCCTTACATTGTTACATGCCAGAGATCTACAATGAAATATTCTAAAATATTTTGTTCCACAGAACTCTGTGCCCTTCCATATCTATAGTCCAATTTCTTTTCTCACTGGCCCATGTAATGTTTCTTATTGAAGGTACTGAAGAACGCCACATAGACTGCATAGATATTGTCCAGAATACCACATGGGATCTGCACAGTACAGACGAAGGGGTATCCCTAGAATTAAATTCTGCCCTTTAGAAAATATCCATCAGCATCTTGTCTTATCTCAAAAAAATTATTAAAATTCTTTCTGTGTAATAAAGTACAGATGGATCTCTGAATTATAAACATCTGACTTAGCAAATAGTTATGAACGTGATCTCATACAGGGATGTAATTTTAAAGATCTAACACACAAACTTTTCCCATACTTACACATGGCTGTTTTATATCGTCCTTTATTGTGTTCCAATTTGTGCACAAATTGACTTGTGAAACGACTTAGGAATGGAACCTGTTTGCATTCCTGGGGACTGCCTGTACACTGTTTTATTATGCTGTGCATGTATGCTGCAAAACAAGGCAATTGAAGGATAGGCAAATTAATAGTTTTTTTTCCTAAAGGTTGGATAAATCAACAATATTTAAAAGTGGGATTGCTGAATTTTTGCTCAGTTGGAAAGATATGGAACCAAGGTGAAGTGGTTGTTTTGAGATGCAGAACAACGAAGTGATGAATACATGTGAGGCATAGAGTGACCTATTTTCCCTCCTGATGCACCACAACATCTTGGATTTGAATGCATGCAAACCAACATCAGACTTTGAGAAATGCAATGAAAACAGAATGGAAGGCCTTGAAAGAATTTGTCAGTCAAGATTTCATGTAGTTTCAATCTGAGTGAGCTGAGGAACATTGAGACAGTCAGTGTTAAAGACATGTAGATATTAACAAAAGACAACAAGGATGCTTTCAGCTTACTTTACAATATGCAGAGGAAGTACTAACTATATTGAGACTCTTTTACAGAATACCAGATAGTACAATAACAAAATGTAGATTGAACTTATGAAAGGATTGGAATCAATTATCCTTTGGGTTCATACAAGAAATGTGAACAAAATCTGAACTCTAGTTGTCTTCACATTCCAGCTAATATTAACAAACCAATACATACAGATTACTTCTTGCTCTTGGGTGCCAGATCTATTCCCAGATTAGATTCAGGCATAATTGTAGAGGAAATTTAGGAGAGAAGAAATGGTGTAAATTTTCTGGAACTCTAACCAATAAGTATGAGCCAGGCATGTGCAATACAGGAGATTCCCAGGTGAATAGATCACTGAGACTTGTGTCATGTGTTAAAGATTAAAAAAACTGCTCATGAAAATGTGACAAACCGTTTTTAAAAATGGTAGGACATCTGGCCACCAAGACAGCCTGAAAGTGGAAAAGATGAACTGGATTTGTGAAATGGAAATAAAGTCATTCAGTCCAGCAGGCACACACTGATATTTACACTCCATACAAGTTGTAAGTTCTCAAATTCACTAACGGGTGTGGGTAACTTTACTTGTATAGATAATTTTAAAATAAACTATGAAGGCTATTTACACTCTATTGAATATTAAGAGAGAGTACTGGTATTTTGGATTGGATAATGTTCAAAATGTTTTTTTTTCCCCATTACTATTGTGACTCCATTCAATGGATTGGGAAAGTAATACTGAAATCTTTCATGCAGAAATCTCAGAATGATAGGTATACATAGTAGCCTCTGTAAGTGGGTTATAAATTGGCTGAAGAATAGAAAAATGTAAAGCATTTGTTCAAAGAGATATGTCAGGATGGCTTTAGGTTGAGTCCTTATAAAAGGAAGGAGAGAGGGGGAATGATCAGAGCTTTAGGGAGGAACAGTGTATACTCAATTTAGGTTTAGGGGATAGATCAAGGCTTTGAGGAATGATATTGGGGAGCAATGGAAAGGAATTTCAGGGGCCTGGATTTTTCCCTCCTACTCAACAATTTTATATCAGGAGAACCAAATGGGAGTTGTAAGGTACTGTAAGGTTAAAATGACCAGTCCATTCCCACTACTTGTCATTTCCCCAGATCAGGAAACATGAAAGCTGGTACTCTGATCACATATTTTGTCAGAATAATTACTCAAATGTCTGTTACAAATGAAATTTTCTCGAATTCTGCTATTTTTGTTCAGACTATGGGTATGAACCATGACAGGTAAAGTCAGTTTATAAGTCTCAGTGGCAACTTGTTGTGGAGCTGGGAAAATGTTGATTCTACCTCACAACCTTATCAACAAAGCTGATTGAACAGATGGTTAGACAACTGTTTTGCCAGATGCCCTCATTATGAAGGTCTGGATGGATTCAAAGACTCACTAATAAATTCAACCCTTTTGAATCTGGGGCAGAAAGTGGCTCAGTGGTTAGTGCTGCTGCCTCACAGCACCAGGGACCTGGGTTTGATTCCCACTTTGGGCGACTGTCTGTGTGGAGTTTGCACATTCTCCCTCTGTCTGCATGGGTTCCCTCCCACAATCCAAAGATGACAATTTTCTGATTCCATATGTGGATGTACTGGAGAAGGTGCAAAACTTGACCTACTCTTGGGAAATAAGGCAGGGCGGGTGACTGAGGTATCGGAGGGGAGGGGGCACCAGCGACCATAAATCTATTAGATTTAAAATCGTGATGGAAAAGGATAGACTAAAAGGATAGATCTAAAAGTTGAAGTTCTAAATTGGAGAAAGGCCAATTTTGACGGTATTAGGCAAGAACTTTCGAAAGCTGATTGGAGGCAGATGTTCGCAGGTAAAGGGAGGCTGGAAAATGGGAAGCCTTCAGCCTTAAGTGGGCGGCACGGTGGCACAGTGGTTAGCACTGCTGTCTCACAGCGCCAGAGACCCAGGTTCAATTCCCGACTCAGGCGACTGACTGTGTGGAGTTTGCACATTCTCCTCGTGCCTGTGTGGGTTTCCTCCAGGTGCTTCGGTTTCCTCCCACAGTCCAAAAATGTGCAGGTCAGGTGAATTGGCCATGCTAAATTGCCCATAGTGTTAGGTAAAGGGGTAAATATATGGGTATGGGTGGGTTGTGCTTCAGAGGGTGTGTGTGGGCTTGTTAGGCCGAAGGGCCTGTTTCCACACTGTAAGTAATCTAATCTAATCTAAATGATGGAACAAGGATCCAGAGAAAGTATATTCCTGTCAGGGTAAAAGGAAAGGCTGGTAGGTATAGGGAATGCTGGATGATTAAAGAAATTGAGGGTTGGGTTAAGAAAAAGAAGGAAGCATATGTCAGGTATAGACGGGATAGATCGAGTGAATCCCTAGAAGAGTACAAAGGCAGTAGGAGTATACTTAAGAGGGAAATCAGGAGGATAAAATAGGGACATGAGATAGCTTTGGCAAATAGAATTAAGGAGAATCCAAATATATTAAGGACAAAAGGGTAACTAGGGAGAGAATAGGGTCCCTCAAAGGTCAGCAAGGCAGCCTTTGTGTGGAGCCACAGAAAATGGGGCAGATACTAAATGAATATTTTGCATCAGTATTTACTGTGGAAAAGGATATGGATGATATAGACTGTACGGATATAGATGGTGACATCTTGCAAAATGTCCAGATTACAGAGGAGGAAGTGCTGGATGTCTTGAAACGTGTCTTTAAAGGTGGAAAAATCCCCAGGATCTGATCAGGTGTACCCGAGAACTCTGTGGGAAGCTCGAGAAGTGATTGCTGGGCCTCTTGCTGAGATATTTGTATCATCGATAGTCACAGGTGAGGTGCCAGAAGACTGGAGGTTGGCAAACGTGGTGCCACTGTTTAAGAAGGGCTGTAAAGACAAGCCAGGGAACTATAGACCGGTGAGCCTGACCTCTGTGGTGGGCAAGTTGTTGGAGGGAATCCTGAGGGACAGGATGTACATGTATTTGGAAAGGCAAGGAGTGATTAGGGATAGTCAACATGGCTTTTTGCGTGGGAAATCATGTCTCACAAACTTGATTGAGTTTTTTGAAGAAGTAACAAAGAAGATTGATGAGAGTAGAGCAGAAGATATGATCTATATGGGCTTCAGTAAGGTGTTCGGCAAGGTTCCCCATGGGAGACTGATTAGCAAGGTTAGATCTCACTGAATACAGGGAGAACTAGCCATTTGGGTACAGAACAGGCTCAAAGGTAGAAGACAGAGGGTAGTGGTGGAGGGTTGTTTTTCAGACTGGGGGCCTGTGACCAGTGGAGTGCCACAAGGATCGGTGCTGGGTCCTCTACTTTTTGTCATTTACGTAAATGATTTGGATGCGAGCATAAGAGGTACAGTTAGTAAGTTTGCAGATGACACCAAAATTGGAGGTGTAGTGGACAGCGAAGAGGGTTACCTCAGATTACAATAGGATCTTGACCAAATGGGCCAATGGGCTGAAAAGTGGCAGATGGAGTTTAATTCAGATAAATGCGAGGTGCTGCATTTTGGGAAAGCAAATCTTAGCAGGATTTATACACTTAATGGTAAGGTCCTAGGGAGTGTTGCTGAACAAAGAGACCTAAGGGGCAACTTTTTCACAGAGAGGGTGGTATGTGTATGGAATGAGCTGTCAGAGGAAGTGGTGGAGGCTGGTACAATTGCAATATTTAAGAAGCATTTGGATGGGTATGTGAATGGGAAGGGTTTGGAGTATTATGGACCGTGTGCTGGCAGGTGGGACTAGATTGGGTTGGGATATCTGGACGGCGTGGACAGGTTGGACTGAATGGTCTATTTCCGTGCTGTGCATCTCTATGATTCTATGACTCTATGTGCAGGTCACGTGAATTGGCCACACTAAATTGCGCATGGTGTTAGATGCAATGGTCAGGTGTAAACATTGGGAATGGATCTGGTGGGTTACTTTTCAGAGGTTCAGTGTGGACTTGTTGGGCCAAAGGGCCTCTTTCCATACTGTAGTAAATTTAATTTTAATTTTATTTTATTGCCAGGTGAAATAGCTCCATAGAGACCAGAATCCCAATACCAAGTCACTCTTTATTTACACATGGAGTCCTTGACCCTGATCCAGCTCCCGCAGAGATAGCTCTCAGAGTGAACAGGATGTCTGACACTCCTGGTCTTCTTTTATTTTATTAAACAAATTACAAAACAGTTTACAAAAAACAGTTAACATTTACAGCTGTTTACAACAATAATTTTACAAGGGAGAGGAGCAGCAAAGATAGGCCCCAAACCCTACCGTTCAACCAGTTTACAGGGGAACCACAAATCCCAGTTTCAAATATAAAAAGACAGCAACAATGACCTTTATGCATAAGAAAATCCGGTTACATAAAAAAAAGTGCAGCAAGCCCCCGTCCCTCCCACTTTCTGGCCACTCCGAGGCAGCCCGCCCCTGTGCATCTTCCAGTTCTTGGTCCACCCTGACACACCTTTCGACAACCTCTAGGACAGCCCGCCCTGGTACCCGCCCACACTTATTTGTCAGCCAGGGCTCCCTGATTGGGGCTGTCAATCTGGTCCAATCGTGGAACTTATAGTCTATCAGGTCCACCTTGCTGACTTCATTACAGCAGGTTTAATGAGCTTGTAATGTGTTTATTTTCTTTTGAAATCCTTTATCAAGCCTAGTTTATTTGGTTAATAGGACTATAAATGGCTTTGTTTGATTGACATCTTTGAGAGCTGGTGCAAAGATAACTTTCAGGGGGGTTTTGAATTAAAAATATTATTCTGCATGAGTAAATCAAATACTGACTAGCATTATCATATTGTGGGTCCAGGAAAAGTAGACATAGAGGGGATGTAGAAAACATTAAGTTGCTTTGGAGGAGCTATGGAAGTAGCATATGATATGGAAGGTATCTGGATGTGAAGGAATGGGGATGAACAATAAGGGCTAAGGGGCCGAACTTCCATCAGTCAAACTGGACAGATGTCCCAGAGACTTGAAATGGGCCCTTTCCAACCAATCAACCTTATGGTGGGCCTCAGACCTGCCTCAGGAAGTAATGGCCAAGACCTTAGCCTCATCATCTCAGAATGAAGTTGGAAATGGGATATGGGAAGCATTCCTGCTCACTGTTCCCAATTACAAGAGGAGGAGTTGGACATAGATGTTGGAGGGAAAGAAGTGCACAGTGCCTCAATTAGTTCTACATTATTGTAGTCTATGATGAATGGGAATATGAGTAAAGAGCTACAATTGTAAAGGTGTATAAGCATAAAACGAACTGCATTCAGGGGGTAGCCTTTTAGATTAGATTACTTACAGTGTGGAAACAGGCCCTTCGGCCCAACAAGTCCACACCGGCCCGCAACCCACCCATACCCCTACATTTACCCCTTACCTAACACTACGGGCAATTTAGCCTGGCCAATTCATCTGACCCGCACATCTTTGGACTGTGGGAGGAAACCGGAGCACCCGGAGGAAACCCACGCAGACACAGGGAGAACGTGCAAACTCCACACAGACAGTCACCTGAGTTGGGAATTGAACCCAGGTCTCTGGTGCTGTGAGGCAGCAGTGCTAACTGCTGTGCCACCGTGCTGCTTTCTTGAGCTGTATTCCCTGAATGCACAGTTGTAGGTGATAAAGTCACAGAGATGTACTGCATGGAAACAGAGCCTTTGGTCCAACCTGTCCACGCTGACTAGATATCCCAACCCAATCTCATCCCACCTGCCAACACCTGGCTCATATCCCTCCAAACCCTCCCTATTCATATACCCATCCAAATGCCGCTTAAATATTGCAATTATACCAGCCTCCACCACTTCCTCTGGCAGATCATTCCATACATGTACCACCCTCTGTGTGAAAAGGTTGCTCTGTAGGTCTCTTTTATATCTTTCCCTTCTCACACTAAACCTATGCCCTCTACTTCTGGACTCCCCGACCACAGGGAAAAGACTTAGCCTATTTACCCTATCCATGCCCCTCATAATTTTGTAAACCTCTGTAAGGTCACCCCTCAGCCTCCGATGCTCCAGGGAAAACAGCCCCACCCTATTCAACCTCTCCTTATTCCTCAAATCCTCCAACCCTGGCAACATCCTTGTAAATCTTTTCTGAACCCTTTCAAGTTTCACAACATCTTTCCAATAGAAAGGAGACCAGAATTGCACACAATATTCCAAGAATGGCCTAACCAATGTCCTGTACAGCCGCAACATGATCTCCCAACTCCTGTACTCAATACTCTGACCTATAAAGGAAAGCATACCAAACGCCTTCTTCACTATCCTATCTACTTGCGACTCCACTTCCAAGGAGCTATGAACCTGCACACCAAGGTCTCTTTGTTCAGCAACACTCCCTAGGACCTTACCATTAAGTATATAAGTCCTACAAAGATTTGCTTTCTCAAGATGCAGCACCTCGCATTTATCTAAATTAAACTCCATCTGCCCCTTCTCAGCCCAATGGCCCATCTGGTCAAGATCCCGGTGTAATCTGAGGTAACCCTCTTCGCTGTCCACTACACCTACAATTTTGGTGTCTTCTGCAAACTTACTAACTGTACCTCTTATGCTTGCATCCAAAAAATTTATGTAAATGACAAAAAGTAGAGGGTCCAGCACCGATCCTTGTGGCACTCCACTGGCCATAGGCCTCCAGTCTGAAAAACAACCCTCCAACACCATCCTCTATCTTCTAACTTTGAGCCAATTCGGCATCCAAATGGCTAGTTCTCCCTGTATTCAGTGAGATCTAACCTTGCTAATCAGTATCCCATGGGGAACCTTGTTGAATGCCTTACTGAAGTCCATATAGATCACATCTACTGCTCTGCCCTCAGCAATCCTTTGTTCTTCCTCAAAATTCTCAATCAAGTTTGTGAGACATGATTTCCTACGAACGAAGCCATGTTGACTATCCCTAATCACTCCTTGCCTTTCCAAATACATGTACATCCTGTCCCTCAATACTCCCTCCAACAACTTGCCCACCACCGAGGTCAGGTTCACCGGTCTATGGTTCCCTGGCTTGTCTTTATCGCCCTTCTTAAACAGTGGCACCAAGTTTGCCAACCTCCAGTTTTCTGGCACCTCACCTGTGACTATTGATGATACAAATATCTCAGCAAAAGGCCCAGCTATCACTTCTCTATCTTCCCACAGAGTTCTCAGTTACACCTGATCAGGTCCTGGGGATTTATCCATTTAATGTGTCTCAAGACATCCAGCACTTCCTCCTCTGTAATCTGGACATTTTTCACGATGTCACCATCTATTCCCCTACATTCTATATCTTCCATGTCCTTTTCCACAGTAAATAATGATGCAACATATTCATTTATTATCTCCCCCTTTTTCTGTGGCTCCACACAAAGGCCACCTTGCTGAACTTTGAGGGGCCGTATTCTCTCCCTAGTTACCCTTTTGCCCTTGATGTATTTGTAAAAACCATTTGGATTCTTCTTAATTCTATTTGCCAAAGCTATCTCATGTCCCCTTTTTGCTCTCCTGATTTCCCTCTTAAGTATACTCCTACTTCCTTTATACTCTTCTAAGGATTCACTTGATCTATCCTGTCTATACCTTACCTATGCTTACTTCTTTTTCTTAACGAAACCCTCAATTTCTTTAGTCATCCAGCATTCCCTATACCTACCAGCCTTTCCTTTCTACCTGACAGGAATATACTTTCTCTGGATTCTTGTTATCTCATTTCTGAAGGCTTCCCATTTTCTAGCCGTTCCTTTACCTGCGAACATCTGCCCCCAATCAGCTATCAAAAGTTCGTGCCTAATACCATCAAAATTGACGTTTCTCCAATTTAGAACTTCAACTTTTAGATCTGGTCTATCCTTTTCCATCACTATTTTAAATCTAATAGAATTATGGTCGCTGGACCCCAAAGTGCTTCCCACTGACACCTCAGTCACCTGCCCTGCCTTATTTCCGAAGAGTAGGTCAAATTTTGCACTTTCTCGAGTAGGTACATCCACATTCTGAATCAGTAAATTGTCTTGTACACACTTACCAAATTCCTCTCCATCTAAACCTTTAACACTGTGGCAGTCCCAGTCAATGTTTGGAAAGTTAAAATCCCCTACCATAACTACCCTATTATTCTTACAGATAGCTGAGATCTCCTTACAAGTTTGTTTTTCAATTTCCCTCTGACTACTGGGGGTCTATAATCCAATCCAATCAGGTGATCATCCCTTTGTTATTTCTCAGTTCCACCCAAATAACTTTCATGGATGTATTTCTAGGAATATCCTCCCTTAGCACAGCTGTAATGCCATCCCTTAGCAAAAATGCCACTCCCCCTCCTCTTTTGCTTCCTGTAGCATTTGTATCCTGGAACATTAAGTTGCCAGTCCTGCCTATCCCTGAACCATGTTTGTGTAATTGTTATGATATCCCAGTCCCATGTTCCTAACCATGCCCTGAGTTCATCTGCCTTCCCTGTTAGACCCCTTGCATTGAAATAAATGCTGTTTAATTTGTTAGTCCTACCTTGTCCCTGCCTGCCCTGACTGTTTGACTCGCTTCTGTTCTCAACTGTACCAGTCTCAGATTGATCTCTTTCTTCACTATCTCCCTGTGTCCCACCCCCCCACCTTACTAGTTTAAATCCTCCCGAGCAGATCTCCCTGCCAGTATATTAGCCCCCTTCTAATTTAGGTGCAATCCATCCTTCTTGTCCAGGTCACTTCTACCCCAAAAGAGATTCCAATGATCCAAAAATGTGAGAATCCTTCCCCCATATACCAGCTCCTTAGCCATGCATTAATCTGCTCTATCCTCCAATTCCTGCCCTCACTAGCTCATATCACCGAGAGTAATCCAGATATTATTACTCTTGAGGACGTCCTTTTTAAATTCCTGCCTAATTCTCTGTAACCTCCCTTCAGAATCTCAACCTTTTCATTCCTATGTCGTTGGTTCCAATGTGGACAATGACCTCTTGTTGGCCCCTCTCTTCCGTGAGAACATTTTGCACCCTCTCTGAGACATGCTTCTTTATTTACCTTTAAACTTCAATCAGCTCTATGTTGGCTTTCACTTGAAATATGTGACTAGTCTGTTAACGATGGTTTAGACCTCAGAATTCAGGGATCTTGGGGTCTGTCAGTGGCAGCATTCAGTATAGTGATTCTGGTAAGTAACTTCTTTATACACAGCAGCGTTTTCAATATTGGTAAGCTCAAACCAATCTGGTGTTGCAATAGGAATATTTGGCATGTGTTAAAGATGTCTCTTGTTTGTCCATGCTTAATTTGGGGCATATTTTTCAAGGCTTAAGTCCCATAAGTGTCTGATAAACAGATGCAAAGCAGCCCAGCTTAACCCCATTTGATTCCAAACAATAACCTCCTTTCACAATGAAGAATTCCTTAAGATTTTAGAATAATTCTCAGAATACTACACCAATGTGAATGTCTGAGCCCGATATTATTAATTTTATGTAGCCCTGCCATCTGTTATGAAGCAATCTTACTTTAATTTGTCACAAATTGTTCTCAGTCTATTTTTAGCCTAACTTCCAACCTGCATCACAAACAAGCTTTGAATTTGGTCCACTGTGAAAAATGAGCTTTTAGCTAACTACCATACAAATGTTCTAACTGGAGGAACCTTGAATATTAAAACTAGTTGCTTATTAGAATAGTTCAAGCTGCCTATTCAATAATTAGAATTTTACACTGGTTAGAAATATGACGAAAGGAAGCATGTTAAAGAAAAAGGCTGCTTTCAAATCGAATGCATTTTAAAAAGAACAGTTTAATCAAGGAGATACTGTTAATTTGTTACCGTAGCTCTCTGAGTCATTGAATCTGCAGTGACACCAAAGGTTGTAGGGAAAAAAACAAAGGTTACATGATTGTTCTTGATCCCTGTTGGAAAGAGAAAATATTCTTTGTACATTGTTCATAATAGAACTGGTTGGACGTCCCAGAGATCAGAGGCAGACATGGTCACCTCTGCCCACCTCCATGGCAGCAGCAGGCCATTATTAAGAGACGATGTTCCCAGCTCTAGCCTAACCTCCCCACCTGGGGTGAAACGATACGGTTATATTTCAGAATCTGGGAATATGATGTCAGGAAATGTCACAACTTGTCGTTCCAATTATAGAGGGAGGTGATGGAGGCAGTAGTGTATTAAGGAGATCACTGGACTGGTGATCCAGAACCCTGAGCTAAAGCTCTGGGGACATGGGTCCAAATTCCACCATGGCAATTGCTGGAATTTAAATTCAATTCAAAGACAAAACAGTCATTTCACTTGAATTCCATCCACATTTACTCTCTTAATCAGAATGCACAGTGGCAGCAGTGTTTACATCAACATGATTCCTTGCAACCACTCACCCAGACTCCTTCGACAACACCTTCAAAACTCATAGACTCTCCTGCTGTGTGTTAGTTCATGTAACACATATCAGGATCTTGCTGGGACCAATATGCTGAGATTTATGAGCAACACTATTTATATTGCTGTATCACAGACTCATACATAGCCTGTGTTCTGTGCTTACAGATGTTGCTATGCATAACACTACATACAAATAGCTGCCAACATGAACATACTACGCTGATTCCATTGCACCGAGAGGTGACTGACGGTGAGATGGTTACTTTTATACTATTATGTCACGTTACAAAATCATGTAACTGTCCTGCCTGGTGTGGAATCTATGCAATAACCCAACACATTTATCTTTGCCTCTGCAGTTTTAATTTTAGCTACGCACCGGCCCCTTGATGACATGACCCAAATACGATGCTAGGTTTCATAAGGATACTCAGGATATTCAGCTCTACCATCAGCACTGTCTAACTCAAATCCTCAAAGCCACTAATTAAACACCTAAACATCCCATTGCGGTTGTGTAGAAAATCAAACCCTCCATTCCTGGCAACTTCCTGGCAATTTTTTTATGAACCCTTGCTAGTTTAATAATATCCTTCCTATAACAGGGTGACCAGAACTGTACACGGTACTCCAGAAGAAACCTCAGCAATGTTCTATACAACCTCAACTTGACGCCCCAACTCCTATAATTTACTTTAGTTCTTGATTATCAATGCTCCAATTTCAAAATACTCATCTTTGTATTAAATCTCTCCATGACCTCTTTTGTATCTCTGTCAACTTCTCTGGTCCAACAGTCCTTTGAGAATAGGTGCACTCATCCAATTCTGGTCTTTGCATATCTTAGACTTTAAGTGCCTCACCATTGAGGCTTTGCCTTCAGTTGTGCAGGCCCAAAGACCTGGAATTCAGTCTTGAAACTGTTTTGCTGCTCTAATTCCCTCCATTCTTTAGGAGTCCCTTCAAATAATAGTTGTCTAGTCAAGATTTTGATCATCATAATAGCCCCTCGCTTGACTTGGTATCAATTTTTGTTTGTTAACATTTAAGTGAAATGTTTTATATCATATTTATATTGCCACATTTATTATGATATATACCTCAGGCTTCAGGACATCAGTTCATATTAATGCACATTTGGGCAAATTTTCAGAGGTCCGACCTGGAGCAGGATGTGTAAAATAGTTCATCCTGATGAAGGGAGTGAGATAAGAACTGTTAAGAAATTACACTGTTTCCTCAGTGAAAGGAAATTGGTCTTAAAGTTCCAGAATCATAAGCGTTTGATTAAAGGCCTAAAGGGGTTACTTGAAGTGGAGAACATCAAAGCTCAGTTGTCAGAAGGTTCAAGGAAGAGCTCATCAGATTTTCAAGATGGGAATTAAAACCAGAGTTAAAGTTAGCCATGTAGATGCGATTGAGAAGGAAATTCTCCTTAGCAAGTACCAGGAAGGATACATTTTTTGGGATAAATTAGATTGCATTTTACCATGTGCTTTCATATCTTTAAAGATGCATTACATTTAAATAGCTGGGCTTAGTCTATTTTGATTTTCTTTGGTGTAATATACTTTTATTGTTAAAACAACATTGTGCATGAGTTTATTTTTTCTTTTAATGAGGTGGTATTTCACTTAAAGTTGAATTATGCTAAATTTCAGGTTGGAATCGGACTTGTCCAGTAATAACTCCAGCTAAAATCAGAACAGGAAATCAAACAAAGAAATACAGGAGCAAAACATGAAACAAAACCCCACATTTTTCAATTTTGTCAGTACTGTTTATCCACTATAGATGTTAGGAAGCAGAATATGGACAATCATTTCGGATTTCTAAATATGGCCTCATGCTTCATGAGTCAAAGATCACCCTTGTTGCACACCTGATGTGACTTTAGGCTGATTTGGATGCCAAGTGTTGATTGGTTTTGAAATTGCCTTTGAAAATTAGAATTGCCAATATAAACCAAGATTGCAGTTACTGCTTCCATCTCCCACATGTATGATGAGATTAATAGTGTGGAAATCATTTAAGATTTAGACAATGGTTTAAAAAGAGGAACATTGGGTGGAATTAGTAGAACTGAACAAAATTAGGCAAAACAAACCAAAGTAGAAAGGGATAGGACAGACAGTAGTTATGAAGAGAAAAATTTGAGGAAGACAACTGAAGGAGCATTTGGTTACACTTTAATAGAGATTAGACTTTTAATGATTTTTATATTTTTGTTCTTTTCAGCATCAGTATTTTCTAAAAATGTTGAAACTATGCAGTCCAACAACAGGGATCTGCTTAGATGCATGTAAAGTTGCTTGTATAGATTGTAAAAAAGGGAATGTACAAAATCAATTTTAGACTTAGTTCATCATTTTTGATGCTACTACAAAAGTCACTTTTTGAAACATTACATTTCAGTGACTTTTATTCTAGTGTAGGGTCTAAAAATGCATCATTATCTCTAACAGTTTAAAAAAATGATTTGGAGATGCCGGTGTTGGACTGGGGTGTACAAAGTTAAAAATCACACAACACCAGGTTATAGTCCAACAGGTTTAATTGGAAGCACACCAGCTTTCGGAGCAACGCTCCTTCATCAGGTGATTGTGGAGGGCTCGATCGTAACACAGAATTTATAGCAAAGATTTGCAGTGCAATGTAACGGAAATTATACATTGAAAAATTTATCGTCTGTTAAGCATTTCATCTGTTAGAATACAGTGATAGTTTCACTTCTTTCATGTGTAAATCACAAAACCCTTTTTTTAAAAAAAGTTGTATTCTCGGGTGAGCTGTTAACAATGGTGATAGCTAGACAATATGTTGAAGGTGTTGAAGTTAAAAAAAAATGCAATGTTACAAGATGCAATGCATGCTCATCATAGAACGTTAGCTGAGAAGATTCTACATAACTGTGCAAATTATTCATTGCTAAATAAAATCAGAATATAGAGCAGAAATGTGCTAGAGTACAACTTGTGTAATCTGCAGCTGTTGAAATGATAATAATGCAGATTTTACTTAAATTCTAAAGTGTCACAATTAAGAGTTCGCTGGGAATTACTACACTGCAATTCAAAGTTAATTTCAATAGTTTTCTTTTAAGAACCTTTCTTCATGATTTTGCTGCACAGAATTGTCACTAGTAGTGTTCATGGAACCAAATAAAAATTTGGTATCTGCACTGACAATCATAAGCATGCAAGTCTGATCAGTCCTCTCCTTCTATTTTACATAATTATACTCTGTGGTCTATGCTGCCTCTCAATGAATTGCTTGTGTTATTGCACTTCACAATAGGCAATCAAATCTGCATTCCAACTGTTTATTCAGAAACATGACAACAAATATCAAAAGTCAAATATTAAAACATACTTGAAAATTCTATTGAATTTTATATCTTGAATTGCATAAATTTCTTAATCTGTCCCCTTCATGGCTCTGGCATTAATCTGCCTGCTAAGGTTCTCTATCACCTTCAAACAGATCATACAACTTGAGCATAACTCTGTGGCACAATGCACTGGTTCCACAATGAGATGCTCTCTGTTTTGTTTTCTATTTAATTGAATGACCAGATTCCATGTGAATTTATATGGAAGTGACAATGCTTTTAGTCAGAGTCATTTTGCTCAGAAAAAGACCCTTTGGTCCAATTTGTCCATGCTGACCAGGATTCCCAAACTAATCTTATTTGCCTGCATTTGTTTCATGTCCCTTTAAAGCTTTCCCTGTGCCAGTCTAAATATTCTTTAAATGTACTTGCCTCCACCACTGCCTCTGGCAACTTGTTTCATTTATGTACCACCTTCGGTATGGAAATGTTGCCCCTCAGGTCCTTTTTAAATCTTTCCCCACTCATCTTAAACTTATGCCTTTTAATTTTGGAATACTCTAAACTTGGAAAAAGACCTTTGCTATTTACCCTATCCATGTCCCTCATGGTTTTGCAAACCTATACAAGGTCAGCCCGCTGCCTTCAACACTCCAGGCAAAAAAGTTCCCACCTATCTAGCTTTTCCTTATAATTCAAACTGCCCAGTCTCATCTTTGTAAATGTTTTCTGCATGCTTTCAAATTTAACCATGATATGGAAGTGCTAGTGTTGAACTGAGGTGGAAAAAGTAAAAAATCACATGTCACCAGATTATAGTCCAACAGGTTTATTTGAAACTACAAGCTTTCTAGTTAGCTAACTGAAGGGGGAAAGAGGGTCTCCAAGATCTTATGATTTCAAATGAATCTGTTGGACTATAACTCAGTGTTGTGTGATTTTTGACTTAGTTTAAACAACACTATTCATTTAGCAGGGCAATCAGCCTTATGATACAAAGAATTACTACACTTGACTTTTAATCTATCATGGAAGCTTAATTGATGTATCACCTGAATAGATTTGATGGGAATTAAGTTGAGCCAGTCTTACCCTCATTTCATGTGGGCAAGGTACTTCATCATAAAACTAAGAAATTTGACAATTTTATTGGAGATGTAGCAGGGATGACAAATGAAAAACATAATTGAAGTAGTTGTGGTGCTCTACTCTAGAGAAGAGGAAGCTGAGTCATTAAGGTATACTATTGAAGTCCAACAAAGGAAGTTTTATTCTGAAGGTATACTCGACTTTCGTACCTTTCCTGCTACCATTGACACATGAAATAGCAAAGACTTATTAGCATTTTATCTGTAACCAATCTGATGCAAATCACGTGAATTTTGATTTGTCAGATGCATAATGAAGAGGAGGAATTTGGAGCACATGAAAGCATAGCATCCCTAGCAAGTGTAATTAAATAACCTGTTTTAGTAACCAAGCAAAATGTTAGACCTGAAGTGTGATCAATTCATATCTGATGTACATTCACAATGATCATATCTGTGGCAGTGATTTATACTTGATTAACACCATCAGAAGTAGCACAACTAAATACAATATTTTGCACCATTCACATTGACATTTGATGTCAACAAACATCTTCCTTTAAATTGAGAAGAGAGCAATAAGTTTTTTTGAAGTTAACCAATCAATCATCATAAGTATAAAGAACTGCACAGTACAAACACTTTTCAGTTGAAATGAACTAGTAAAAGATGTTGTGAGGCTAATTAAAGAGAGGTAATAGTAGAAGAACCATATTCTTGGGTTCATTATGTTGGACAAATGTGATCTATGCGAATTGTCACAGTGCAGCTCTGTGTGTTGACCTTCAATGAAAACATATCTTTCTGTATAAACATTGTAGATTCGTAGAAGAATTGAAATAGCATCAAACTACACTATTGACATTTAAATGAGGATTCAGTATACCCTTTCTGTAAACCAGTGAATTAAAAGTGTTACATGTCTATTGCAACATAGGAATTGTCTATTATTTTGACCTTGCATCATTTATATTGCAACCCATTTCCTGGGTTTAAATTTGAACCGGTACTGGAGGGGAAAGTTTTAACACTTGCAATCTGCTTTCTTCCCTCTACCAAAGTATTATATTATTTTGTTCTTATATTTGGCAATTCGTTGTGTAAAGACTTTACTCATACATGATTGTGTGTGTTACATGAACAAGGCAACACCTTAAGGTAAAATATGTAAATGTTGATTCAGTAGAAAAGAATAATGTGCTACACAAGAAAAGTTACAATCAATCAATGGTTTTCTCATCATTTCATGTTCAGTTGCTTCTGTGATGCATAAATATGTTGACATACATATGTTGCCTTATTCTCAACTTCAGGCAATAAAAAATAACAGTGAAGTATGAAAAAAAACATACCCATTCAACAAATTGATGATGATCACTCATTGTTAATAACGAGTGAATTAAAGCAGCACAGAAGTGGAACAAGCGGAGAGTGTCAAGCTCCTGGGTGTGGTTATCCCTACAACAAGCTTTCTCCGTGTGGATGCACTGTTTACAAAGGCCCAAGAACGGCTCTTCGTCCTCAGGCAGCTGAGGGAATTTGGCATGATGGCGAATACACTTGCCAACCTTTATAGGTGCGCCATTGAGAGCATCCTGTCTGGATGTATCACTACCTGATATGTCAACTGTACCATTTAAGATCAGAGATGGTTACAGAGTGTGAGATTGTCTGGGCCAACTTCACCAAAGACCAAACTCCCATCCATAAAATCCATCTACCAAGCCTGCTGTCAAGGAAAGGCTGCCAGCATTCTCAAAGATCCATCTTTTTTCTACAATGCTTTTCTCCAATCTCTGCCATTGGTGAGAAAGTACAGAAGCCTGAACACACACACACACACACACACACACACACACAAGCATATTTCGAAGCAGTTTCTACCCTACTGTTGTTAGAACAAGGAATGGACTCTCAAACTCTTAACATTCGCCTGTACCTGTGTTTTTGGTTTTGCTGCTGTTTACCTATTACTTATTTATCTATGCAACTTAACTATGTGATCTGCCTGCATTGCTTGCAAGTCAAAGCTTTTCACTGTGCCTCGGTATACGTGACAATAAATTCAATTCAATTCAAAAAAGTGTGCCAAAAGTAGTATCCCCAAAGAAGTAACACAAATGACATTATAAACTATAAATGTGAAGTACAAATGGTGTCCACTAGTTAGCAGGACTGAACATAACTTCTCTCCATCCCTTTTTATAGGTGTAATGACAATCTTTAATTAGCAAAAATTAGTTGAAATAAATGTTGCCAAAAAGGACTTCCCTGTATGTGTCCCCTTCCAGACCAGAACCCAATTTCCTGGGTCAGAGGTCATCATGTACTAAGTGGTTTCACAGCAGCTCCCTATGAAGGGGCATTCTGGAACTTCTCAATGGTACCATATTGCTGAAAGTGAAGTACAAAAACTTGTACTTAAAAATAATAATCTAAAGTAAAAATAAAATTACATTTTAAAAAAAGTTACTTACTTTTCCTCTACTGTACTATTATTCTATTATAAAAGCCTGATCCAGATACAATGCATAACACAAATTATCCTGTATCTTTTAAAAAACCAGCATTGATTCCTGATATTTAGAGTTATGGAGTTACTTATACAACTTAGCTCAGCACCAGAAACAGGAGGCAGATTTAAATTCATTGGAGCTTCACGTGGCCAGTGATTAGGGTCCAGGTATTCAGCAAAGGACCATTCTAATTGTGTTGCTCTAAAATGTTTCTCTGGTTTCCAAGCCTTCTCTCTCACCGGAGTCAAACAATGGACTATAGTACAATAGATTTTATAGGAATATAGGAGTTACTAGATAAACTATTTTTCTGCTTAAATATTTAATTACACACTGTGCAAGAGGTCAATTTTATTTGCCATGATTTACACAATAGAACACCAGTGCTGTCAATGTAGTTAATAGTATAGGAATAGTTTTGCATAGGACACAGTCAGAGAACTAGAATAAATGTAATTCAGTTGTGTATTAAAAATTAGGATTTTCAACCAGGTATATAATGTTCTGATGAAAAGGTTGACAACATATCAGTTCCTCTCCACAGATGCTGCCTGGCCTGCTCAGCATTTCCAGCACTGCTTAAAATTTCAGATTTCACGCATCAATATCCTTGCATAATACTGACACATGGTTCTACACAAATTGCATCCATCATTAAAATTAAGACTTTGCTTAAATATTTGACTATTTGACTATACTGAAAACACATAAAAAAAAGCACTGTGTCAGCATGGATTATTTTCCTTAATCATCCTGGACCAGGTATCTTACAGCAAAGTTGCGGATCAGTGTTTCGATTCGATTAGATTAGATTCCCTAGAGTGTAGAAACAGGCTCTTCAGCCCAACAAGTCCACACTAACCCTCCGAAGAGTAACCCACCCAGACCCATTCCCCTACATTTACCCCTGACTAATGCACCTAACACAACAGGCAATTTAGCATTGCCAATTCACCTAACCTGCACATCTCTGGACTGTGGGAGGAAACCCACACAGACACAGGGAGAATGTGCAAACTCCACACAAACAGATGACCGAGTCGGGAATTGAACTCTGCTCCCTGGTGCTTTGAGTCAGCAGTGCGAACCACTGAGCCACCCCTAACATTGCTATAATTAGTCAAAATTCACCAGCCTAACACATTAGTACCATGACTAATTTTGGCTGTAAATCAGAAGATTTAAAATTGAGCAAACCAATTTCACTAAAAAAAAGTCATCAATTTAACCTAAGTGTTGCAAGAGTTTCAACTCTCAGAAGCATCAAAGCATGTTTGGTCCCAAGTTCATACAGGGTTAAAATCAGGGCTACATCTAAATGTAAAGTCAGAGAGGGGGGATGGAGATGAAGAAAGTCTCCTTTATTGTTTAACTTAATGCACATGGACTATATCAGTTCTCAACAGAGATATATTGCAATTTCACCTGAATGTGGAATACTTTGAGAACTCAGTTTGAATGGGGAAAATATGTGGGATAAAAGGGAGGAAGTACTCAACAGTTTTATTTATGGCTAAATTGGTGAATCAGTATATAAAGGAAAGGTTCAGAGGAACAGATTCTCCTGTGATTTCAAAGTAACAAGATAGAGAAAAAAAAGCCCATGTATTAGACCATTAGTTCGTCCCAAATAAGGTTGCATGAAGGAGACAGTGTTCAGAATTGACAGTTTATAGCTGGATGATTTTCACAGCTAGAGGTCAATGAGAAAGATAGCAATGTTTACAAGCAATGCCGAGTATGTCCTGCTGGATAAGGCAGCATGAATTTGATGCCACAGGAAAGGAAGAAAGTAGGATGTCTGGAAATATTATGCTGCTCAGTCATGCGTTCTTCAAAATAACCCAGCATATTGATATTACTCTGATCCGATATTAGAATGTTTACCAGCTCTAGCCATCAGATGATTAAGTCAGTCACAAGGTCATGTATGAAAGACACAAGTAGAAGCTCCTACATCAAAAAGTGTTTTGTTCCTCAGATTGTACAAATCTGAGTATGTACTAGTGAACAATGCACATTAACACCATAAAAATCAAAAGCTAACAGCTACAACAAATTGAAAATAAAATGCAACGAGCTAACTTTAAACCTAGAGTTAAAAAGGGCCCAGTTAGATTCATTTCAATTAAAAAAAAATTGCTGATTTAAAACTGGAACAAAATGGCAGCATATATTTGGATAAGGAAAAGCAAATGTTAAGTTGAAACAAACTTCTATTGTTCAGTAGCAATTCAATGATATTTAACATGATCCTCTGTTCATGTTCCTTCAAAACCATATGAGGTACCACTTCCAGGGATCAAAGAAATCGTAAGTTATCAACGTCACAATCACAGCATTACTGAATAATCAAGGAAATTCTGTTCTTTAAAATTGTCCAGTGATGTCATGCAACAAGCAATGTGAGTAGCATCTTCTGAGGCAGGAATGGCAACTGTGGAACATAGACTGAAACTGTGTCAAGCTAGGATTATTCTGCAAGGCCTCTGGATATTATCAATTGTTTTGGTGATGATTTTGGCTCAATGCAATAAGTTCTGAAGTCTGATTGCTGACAGCAAATTATTTAGGTATTTGATTTTTCTTTATCTCTCGTTCAAGACAGGACTTCGCCTGTTTGTGACCCCTTCCAGACCAAAACCCAATTTATCACCCTTTCCTTTGCTCAAGTTATTCCCCAATGCCACTTCATCCCCACTTACAGTTCTTTCTACTTCAACACTCCGATTTCACCTTGATCACACTAAGTGTGACGTTTTAATATGGGGTCAGTAGGTAAATATGCTCCACTAAGCTTGGCATTTCTGCTATTATTTGAGCACCAATGATAATCCTTTTTTTAAAATGGGATTAAAATAACTGACTAATAAATGGAAGCTAGAGGAATCTTATGCACTAAACTGAAAACACATCAATTTTTAATGTCTGTATCTGACCCTAAAAGTATCCTTGGGGAAAGGGTGTTTTTGAAAATATTAAAAGCAAAGATTTTCTTTATGAAAAGTTTTGCTCCATCTATAGGACAAGTGATTTAGCACAGCTTAGGCAATATTGTGCAAAGGTCCTGACAGTTTTTAAACTAACTGTGTAGGATGATTTGTTGTCTGAATTCTATCGCTTTGCATAAAATCTAATCACATAAAAAAATGAGGGCTGCATAAGAAATTCATAAACTTAACCAATAATTGGATACTGTCCACATTGTTGGATTAGGTGCATGCAACCAAGGCCAGTAACAAATTATTGGATTGAAAATTGGATACTAAAATAATAAGAACAAGTTTTATGATTAGAGTAACTTTTCCAGTATTTTGATCCTTATCCCATCGCACTGAGAATTTCCATGCTTGCCTTTTCCCTAATTTTTTTCACAGAACAACTCGTGTTCATTTAATTCTCATGACATGCAAGGAAATCACAACATAACTCGCCCACCATGCATCATGATATGAATCCATAAACTGCACTTCATATTTCTATCCTACGCGATAATATAAAATTCAAGTTTGTGTCTGTATTGATCAGTCTTCATAATAATAAATGGTTTCATTCTACCAGTGCTCCAGGTCATGTGACTATTCAGAAAGCAGACATTGGAAAACTACTTGCTGCCATTATTTGCCAAAAACAATGGCCTCTCTCTTGAGCTATTTATACCTTCAGGAACAAAGTGGAAGCAATGTTCCATTCAAAGCTGTCTTTCAGCAAGGTTAAAAAATGACATTGAGAGATTCAACAACTGCTTGAAAAATTATTTAATTAATGGATTTCAACTAAAGAAACTGTATTCTAATTCCTGATCTGCAGACACAAAAGTAGGGTGGGGGGGGGGTGGAATTCTAACTATTATAATTTCTGATGGCTGAGGGCAATTTAACGTTTTTCTACTAAAGTTGATACATTTTCTTCCTGGTTTTGGACTCTGTGTAAACATCAAACTCTGAATGGACTTGTACAGTCCACATCAGAAACAATTTACAATTAAAAATTCATTTTAAGGCGAAGATAAGGAATTTGGTTTTCTTGTAATAGGTCATTATCAAGAGGATTTGCTTCCTCAGAAGGTCAAGGCGCTGTGTCATGGAATTCACTTCAAGGCAAATGGAGGTACATTTGATAGACAAGGGAGCAAAGGGTTATGGGAAGCATACAGGAAAGTGGTGTTGAGACAACATGCAGATTCAACCATGAACATATTGAATGGCTGAGCAGGCTTGCCGGAACAAGTCGCCTACTCCTGCTTCCAAGCCTGATGTTATGATAAGTCGAATCTCTAATTCCTCTTAAACTGAGTATACTTCATTAAAGTTCCAAATAATATTCCCTAAATAGGTACCTAATTCATTGGTATGGCTAACTTCCACATAAGCTTTCATTTTAATTAATTATGCACCTTGTCTGAGTATATTTCACTGAGTATCAGCACCCTCAAAGAGATTTTAAATCCCAGCAGTTGGGGCTGGTTTTAAACTATGTTATAATGAAAGTGCATGTTTCAATAAAATAATGCAGATGCCTGTGTTATAGAGATAAAAGCACTTTGAAGTTTCCGCTTTCTCTGTGGTCCCACAGCAGCTAAACTTTGTGGGAAGTGGAACAGCATCAAATAAGCAATGGCTTTCTGAAAGTTAACAGGGGCATGCGTAGGTAGAACAAAATGGGCTTTGCTCTGCACCAGACCATTACGTATTATCCGTGTAAGTGATTTAAAGGTTAAAAATGGAAAGTGATTACAGCTTCAGAAATTAAAAAAAACAAATTTAAAACTTTAAGAAAGGGGCATTTTCAAATTCAGCTAGATGTTTGAAATTCTAGCAATTTACATTTCAATAAACATACGAATGCCAACCTTAAATTGCTAATGTACATCCTTTAGAATCATAGAGATGTACAGCATGGAAACAGACCCTTCGTTCCAACTTGTCCATGCCGACCAGAGATCCCAAACCAATCTAGTTCCACCTGCCAACAGTCAGCCCATTTCCCTTCAAACCCTTCCTATTCGTGTGGGTGGCACGGTGGTACAGTGGTTAGCACTGCTGTCTCACAGCGCCCGAGACCCGGGTTCATTTCCCGACTGCGTGGAGTTTGCACGTTCTCCCCGTGTCTGCGTGGGTTTCCTCCGGGTGCTCCGGTTTCCTCCCACAGTCCAAAGATGTGCGGGTCAGGTGAATTGGCTATGCTAAATTGCCCGTAGTGTTAGGTAAGGGGTAAATGTAGGGGTATGGGTGGGTTGCGCTTCGGCGGGTCGCGCTTCGGTGGGTCGATGTGGACTTGTTGGGCCAAAGGGCCTGTTTCCACACTGTAAGTAATCTAATCTAATCTAATCATATACCCATCTAAATGCCTCTTAAATGTTGCAATTGTACCTGCCTCCACCACTTCCTCTGGCAGCTCATTCCATACATGTACCACCCTCTGCATGAAAAAGTTGCCCCGTAGGTCTCTTTTATATCTTTCCCCTCTCACACTAAACCTATGCCCTCTCGTTCTGGACTTGTCTATTTATCCTATCCATGCCCCTCATAATTTTGTAAACCTCTAGAAGGACACCCCTCAGTCTCCGACGCTCCAGGGAAAACAACCCCCGAGCCTGTTCAGCCTCTCCCTATTACTCAAATCCTCCAATCCTGGCAACATCCTTGTAAATCTTTTCTGAATTCTTTCAAGTTTCACAACATCTTTCCGATAGGAAGGAGACCAGAATTGCATGCAATATTCTAACAGTGGCCTAACCAATGTCCTGTACAGCTGCAACATGACCTCCCAACTTCTGTACTCAATACTCTGACCAATAAAGGAAAGCATACCAAACGCCTTCTTCACTATCCTATCTACCTGCGACTCCACTTTCAAGGAGCTATGAACCTGCACTCCAAGGTCTCTTTGTTCAGAATTACTCCCTAGGACCTTACCATTAATTGCATAAGTCCTGCTAAAATTTGCTTTCCCAAAATGCAGCACCTCGCATTTATCTGAATTAAACTCCATCTGCCACTTCTCAGCCCATTGGCCCAACTGGTCAAGATCCTGTTCTAATCCGAGATAACTCTCTTCGCTGTCCACTACACCTCCAATTTTGGTGTCATCTTCAAACTTACTAACTGTACCTCTTATACTCGCATCCAAATAATTTACGTAAATGACAAAAATTAGAGGACCCAGCACCGATCCTTGTGGCACTCCACTGGTCACAGGCCTCCAATCTGAAAAACAACCCTCCACCACCACCCTCTGTCTTCTACCTTTGAGCCAGTTCTGTTTCCAAATGATGAGCTCTCCCTGTATTCCATGAGATCTAATCTTGCTAATCAGTCACCCAAGGGGAACCTTGTCGAACACCTTACTGAAGTCCATATAGATCACATCTACTGCTGTGCCCTCATCAATCTTCTTTGTTACTTCTTCAAGAAACTCAGTCAAGTTTGTGAGACATGATTTCCCACGCACAAAGTCATGTTGACTATCCCTAATCATTCCTTGCCTTTCCAAATACATGTCATCCTGTCCCTCAGGATTCCCTCCAACAACTTGCCCACTACTGAGGTCAGGCTCACCGGTCTATAGTTCCCTTGCCTGTCTTTTCCGCCCTTCTTAAACAGTGGCACCACATTTGCCAACCTCCAGTCTTCTGGCATCTCACCTGTGACTACTGATGATACAAATATCTCAGCAAGAGGCCCAGCAATCACTTCTCTAGCTTTCCACCTGAGTTCTAGGGTACACCTGATCAGGTCCTGGAGATTTACCCAACTTTAACCGTTTCAAGACATCCAGCACTTCCTCCTCTGTAATCTGGACATTTTGCAAGATGTCACCATCTATTTCCCAACAGTCTACATCTTCCATATCCTTTTCCACAGTAAATACTGATACAAAATATTCATTTCGTCTCTCCCCCATTTTCTATGGCTCCACACAAAGGCCGCCTTGCTGATCTTTGAGGGACCCTATTCACCCTTTTGTGCTTAATGTATTTGTAAAAACCCTTTGGATTCTCCTTAATTCTATTTGCCAACGCTATCTCATGTCCCCTTTTTGCCCTCCTGATTTCCCTCTTAAGTATACTCCTACTGCCTTTATACTCTAAGAATTCACTCGATCAATCCTGTGTATACCTTACATATACTTCCTTCTTTTTTTTAACCAAACCCTCAATTTCTTTACTCATCCAGCATTCCTTATACCTACCAGCCTTCCCCTTCACCCTGACAGGAATATACATTTTCTGGATTCGCGTTATCTCATTTCTGAAGGCTTCCCATTTTCTAGCCGTCCCTTTACCTGTGAACATCTGCCCCCAATCAGCTTTTGAAAGTTCTTGCCTAATACCGTCAAAATTGGCCTTTCTCCAATTTAGAACTTCAACTTTTAGATCTCGTCTATCCTTTTCCATCACTATTTTAAATCTAATAGAATTATGGTCGCTGGACCCAAAGTGCTCCCCCACTGACACCTGTCACCTTCCCTACCTTATTTCCCAAGAGTAGGTCAAGTTTTGCACCTTCGCTAGTAGGTACATCCACATTCTGAATCAGAAAATGGCCTTGTATGTACTTAGGAAATTCCTCTCCATCTAAACCTTTAACACTATGGCAGTCCAGTCAAGTTAAAATCCCCTACCATAAATACCCTATTATTCTTACAGATAGCTGAGATCTCCTTACAAGTTTGTTTTTCAATTTCCCTCTGACTACTGGGGGTCTATAATCCAATCCAATCAGGTGATCATCCCTTTGTTATTTCTTAGTTCCACCCAAATAACTTCCCTGGATGTCTTTCTGGGAATATCCTCCCTCAGCACAGCTGTAATGCTATCCCTTAGCAAAAATGCCACTCCCCCTCCTTTCTTGCCTCCCTGCCTATCCTTCCTGTAGCATTTGTATCCTGGACCATTAAGTGGCCAGTCCTGCCCATCCCTGAGCCATGTTTCTGTAATTGCTATGATATCCCAGTCCCATGTTCCTAACCATGCCCTGAGTTCATCTGCCTTCTCTGTTATGCCCCTTGCATTGAAATAAATGCTGTTTAATTTGTCAGTCCTACCTTGTCCCTGCCTGCCCTGACTGTTTGACTCACTTCTGTTCTCAACTGTACAAGCCTCAGATTGATCTCTTTCCTCACTATCTCCCGGGTCCCACCCCCCACCCACCCCCTTGGGTTATCTTGAACCCATATAGATTGTAATGGTTCACAACAGCAGTCAATGACTATCTTCTCAGGATAACCAGGGTAAGACAACAAATAATAAATAAACTCTGAACTTCAAAAACAGAGTCTTAACCCACCCGAAATAATGTGACATGTTTTTCCCCCAAATTCAGCTGCACTAAAATGTCAACACAAGTGACAAAGGCAATCAAAAAATAAAAGGCAGTTAAAACATTAAATTTGCAATGTTTATTTTAGGAAATATATATCAAACACATTTTTATTTTATATAAAAAGTCTAATTTGACAATGAATGTAAACCCCCAAAAAATGCACATAAAGGTCATACAAGGAAAGACAAAAGATAAGCTTCAATTTTCAATATAATTACATTTTCAAAATACTGAGTGACTAACGTGACATTCCTTTTTCACTTTGCTTCACAAAAACTAGCTTTTCATTAAGCAATACATATTTTGGCAAAGCAGCAGTCTTTGACTCACTGTTGAACATTGTTTACACCATTAAAGAGTTTTTTTTTACACCCACACTACCAACTTTTTCACAAAATATAAATGTTTCTATTATGTGTTATCTTTCACCTCTCTAATTAAAGCCACCAAGGAACAAAGAGACCTTTGAGATTATCTTGAATACCTCAGTTGGCCGTGTTTTGATATACTGAAACATGCTAGTAATATATTGGAAATAAATATAGTAATAATTGAGCCAATTACTTTGTTCTTTTTGTCCTGAAGAACATATTTAGATTTAGCACTACCATAGTATTGAAAGCAATTTTTAATCCACCAAAACATTCTGTTCACAAATTAACAATTTTGTTTTAAGCTTCTCCCTGAACATTTTATTTTTAATCACGAAAAAACCTCATTCACAAAAATCAATTCCGTGGTTTTCTGCAAAACATTTCTTAACCCCTTTGGTGTCATGCAAGTCTGAAAGATAATCAATAAAAGCAAGACAATACAAAAATATGGCAAGGGTGCACCACTTAGTTTTGTGATGTGTAATAGTCATTTGTTTGTGAACAGAATAGCACAGTGTGGAATAAATTATCTTAAGACAAGCAGTGCTGATACACTACCACATACTTTTTATCTAAATTATTAGCTGGTCAGATAAGTTCAGCAGCTTGAAGGAAAAGCCATATACAGTTTACATGTTGCTGTTCATATCCTTTTCTGCTATTCCATTGGAAAACTCATTTCCCTCACTCAGCCGTTGAACTCTGTACGCTTCATAGTGAATGGAGCTGGTCACATCTTTGAGATTCTGCATGTGAGTCCTGAGGGATATTTAGTACAATGAGAATATGAAATGTAATATACTGAACCAATTCAAATTGTTCAATTCATTCGTCATCACAGCTCCACATTAGGCCAGAATCTTCCTGGCAATAATGGCGATGCTAATGGCACACTCTTATTTATGTGGAAGTCACGCAACAATTTGAGGCAAAGAGCAGAATGCAGCTAAATTTGAATATCCAAAGGATAATTTTCTCCCAAACAATTTGTTTCACCACTTTGTGAAAATAGCACTTTCCTCTCTCATCATCAGTGACCTGAACGGTGAGTTTTCACAAAGCAAAAATCATATGAGCTATTTGTGGCTAAAACTTAGTAGAACCTTAATTGAACTTTCAACCTCACTCTCATTAAAAACTAGCTTTTACAAGTGTTGATGTTCATTCCTGCTACTTTCAAGGGGAATTTAAAACGTCAATTTTTTTCTTCTTTTTCCTTTCCTCTTTTATCGCGCTCAACCCCTTATTTATCTTTGCACGTGATCTGAGATTGGATTCACTCTGCTACAGTCATTCTGTCGTTTGTTTGCCAATTGTTAAATGTTATTGTTAAGGACATATCCTGGAGGCTGTCTTCAACACTTCTGTCCCAAATGCCCCACTCCTCTCACTATGCCATTTTCAATTCCCACTTTCAGCAACTTTATGAATTGACATTTTCTTGAACTGATGGGAGCAGGGGTAACAAACTAATGAGAATAGACAAGGTCAGATGCTCAGAGTCAGCAAAATTACACCTATTATTTCAATTTAGATGTTCCACTTCATTGTGAAATTCATGGATAAGTGTACATTGACACTTAAGGAATGAGGCAAATTACTGTATGACCCTGATCTGCTTTTTAAAAGAAGTGATATATCACACTAGCAACATTTACAAAAGGAAGATAGATTTCCATACAGAAGACTCCTTCCCAACTCACCTTATCAGTAGATCACGCAAACAGGCAAATTCGCAGTGAGACATATTTTCCACTGTAAGAGATTAAAGATATAGAATTTATTGTACTTTGTTTTAATGATTATTCTTGTTTTAATGATTATCCTTTATCATCCACTTTAAAGTCTGAAACAAAATTACATTGTATGGAATAACTTTAATTTACATTCATGTTATTTTGTTCTTGTACAGTCGCCTCATTGTAGCTTGTAAATGCATAACAGGGAGATCATGTTGGTAACAATGAAAATGCAATAGAAACTTCAGTACACAAATATTGAATACATTATTTAACTGAAATTGCTCAAAGAGGGTGCTGCATGTCAGCAGAACACTGCTGTTACACTGTAATGTGAGTGTTTTGCACTTCTTATGCACTTTATGCCCTGTACGATTGTGTAGTTTGTGTTATCCATGTAGCACCCTCGGTACTGGAGGAACGCTGTCACATTTTTACTGTATCAGTTGTCTATGGTAGAACTGACAAATAAAAAACTACTCTCTCTCTATATGCTTGTCAGTAAATGGCTATCAGCGCATCATTCAAAAATATGACTTCCATCACAATCTAATTGAAGCTTCCAGTATCACACCAATACAGATATTGTTTCCAATCTCTGTGTAGGCAAAACATAGATTGATGGGTTGGGAGCTCAGTGTATCCAGTGTACACCCCCACAATAAGTAAACTACTTAATTATGATACTCAATACATTGCAAATCATCTTCACTGTAGTCTTGTTCCAAAATTTAAGTTGTAATGTTTCTGCTTCAAGTAATGGTCATACCTGCCCTCCTGGAATAGAGAATTCAAACATCCTGCCTGAGACAAAAACATACTGGATACTGGGGTTAATCTTTGAAGATTCTCATCAAATTTATAAAGTGTTTTTGCTTTTCTCATTTTTTTTATATACGATGATACTGCGTTAGCAAAAATTACTCTCAACAACCACCAAAGATTTTGGAACTGTGGATGTAATTCTTTATTTACTGAGAAAGGGATAAGACAGGATTAAAAGGCAATCTCACTGAGAACAGGATCACTTTTGCTTTGCTAACATCAGCAGTGAATGACAATGAAAGAACATTTGGGAGGCTGCAACAATATCAAACACTAGAGGCATAGTTATGTGTACTAGTGATTTTTGATAATGAATATGGTGCAATTTTTTGAAGTGACACTTTTTGGGTCATCCTGACAGCTTTTGCCACCCATCGTTACGATTCCTCCTGTGGTTCAGTGCCCATTTTTTTCTCAAACAACATATCTTACATCTTCCGTAAGCTACTACACAAACACAAATTGTTCCATTTATCCACTGAAAATAAATAAAACGTTTAACTTGTGCACGTGTTCATCTGAAATAGCCACTAGAGGGCAGAAGAAAATATAACACTACAACAGTACTACCTCGTCTTCAGAAAACAATCCCACAAAGAACTTATAGTTCAGTATCAGTGTCCCTACCTCTGGTTCAGAGGTCCAGGTTTAAGTCCCAAATGCCCCAGACAATCATCACAACATATCTGGGTGGGTTGGTTAAAAGTACATATAAATCATGCAAAACGTGTGACAGATTGCATGTCTGATTACATGGAAGGTTTGGCTTCACATTCATAATACAGAAATAGTTATTAGCTATTTTACAGACAGGTGGCTAGCCACACATGCATACACCTGACAAACAAGTTAACTAAAATTTACAAAACCTTGCATTTGCACAACCTCAACATATGCCGAGACATTTTAAAGCCAACAGATTGTCACTGTTTTATGTTGTGAAACTGTTCACTGCAAGGTCTCATCAACAGCAAAGCATTGAAAGTATTGAAAAGTCAATTTTTTGGTATGGTTAGCAGAAAGAATGAATGATAGTTAAGATTTGGAGTCTAATCCTGTTCTATGTAAGAATAATACATAGAATTTCCTAATTTGGAGATGCCGATGTTGGACTGGGGCATACCAAGTTAAAAATCTCACAACATCAGGTTATAGTCCAACAGGTTTAATTGGAAGCACACCCACTACCACCTGATGAAGGAGCGATGCTCCGAAAGCTAGTGTGCTTAGAATTTTCTATACACACACAGGCTTTTTATTTAACACCCCAACTGCAAGTTGCATTGCAGTCTCAGCCTTCTTACTCATTGGTGTATTTGCACTTAGCCAAAACTATTTGAAATAATGGGTGGATCTTATGGTTTTTTTGGTGTTCTTGTTGCTGGTTCAGCCTGAGCTGCTGTGGGTGGATCAGAGATGTGCCAAGAGGGCTCTTAACAAGACAGGTCAGATCAGCAACAGGCAGTTAATAAGGAACATTCCCTCTTATTTGGTAATTTGCCACTGCCGAGTGACAGCAACTACTCCCGACATGAACATGGACCAGATTAGACTTTTCATCTAATGCTACCACAGATCTCGCTATAGCCCACATTAATCAAAAATCCTCTAAGATTTTGCCCCGTATTTCCATTACGGGTAATTATACACTGCCTAACACAGGGAAAATAATTCAAGGGGTATACTTTATACAATAGAATAAGAATGAACATCCTGTGAAATTTCTTATACACTTTGCCACTAACTGTGCTGAGAGCTGCCATTAGAGATCTTCACCCTAATACATGCAGATCATGCTGCACAGAAACTAACAAACAGACTCCTCTTTCCCCAACAAAGAAATGGGACAGAAGTCACTCTGGAGAACAGATCAGGAGGATCACTGCTCCTTTCCTTGTAATTAGAGATGCCGACTGGCAAAATGCAACAGACTTTGGTAAAAATAATCTTGCTTTTGGTCAACAATGATTTAAAATTACAAATTTCTTTTCTTGATCTCATTAATTTAGTAACCCTAACTAAACTTACCATTTGCAAAAGAAAAAGGTATTAACAGCAGTGTATTTCAGAATTATTACAGTCAAACCTGTCAAACAACCTAAGAACATACAAATGGATATTCAGCTTGAGTTTCCATTTGCCTTTGCTAGTTTTTCCAGCAAAATCCTCCTCACAGTAGCAACCTTTTTAAAAAAAAAGCATTCCACACTGCAAATTGCATCCAAAACAATCTGATCTCCTGGTTCTAAAACTCAGATTGCCCACAATACCAGTCATGTCCCCAGAAAAAATCCATCACCATAGTAAATGGACAATATTTAAAAATATTAATAAAAACTGAGTTTACTATGAAACAGACTATTGTACACCATTGAGATTAGTTAAATGAACCTGTATAGCATTTCAGAATCAGTAATTTGAAATGTGTGTACTCACAGTTGGTGACAGGTTAAATATAGGCACCATTCTTTATGATAAACCTAATTGCAGTTGTTTTAATAAAACCACACACCAAATGCATGAATTTTTTTGAACACAACTTTGAAAAACATTAAACACTTTGTAATTAGAACTGGAAGACTTTGTTTGCAATATGCAAAATAATTCAAGCAGAAACTTGAGCAAAATATCTAAAATTGCTTTGGTTTTCTAAGTTTAAGTGCGACATTCTGCCTCAACACCAAACAGGACCAAAGAGGAATCTGCATCATCTCTCTAAAAGTATGGGAAAAATAAATCTGAAAGTTCATATTGTACTTGATTTTCTCTGCGTTTAAGCTGTTCTTTTATTCTGATGTTGAATATCCACTTTATTTTGAGAGAGATAAGCATTGTGCAGGACAAGGATTTTGGTGAGAAAGCGGGTACTACTAACTTGATGGTTTTTTTTCCATCTTCTGTTTATTTCTTTTGGTTGTAAGTTAGGATGTGATGGAACAGGAAGCAGTTTCCATATAGTGCACACTGTGCATGAGGAATGGTGTCTAAGCACTGGTATGTCAGAGTCAGAAGATGTACTTCAGATCAGAAATCTAGACTTACCCTTCCAAAAAAAAAGCACTGATTTTAGGTGCCAATGAAAATGAGAATTTGAAAATGATCCACTACAATATTTACTTAAATTTTTCAGCTTCTGTTGCCTTACATGACACACTGATTCACTACTGACCCACAAAGGGAAAAATATTTTTAAATTTTCCACATAACAACAGACAGATCATGAATAGTTTACAAACTTCAGCCTGAATGATATCTGAGTTTAACCAGTTGATTCATTGCAACGTTGATAGTTCAGTTGGGAGTTTTAGTCCTGAAAAACTATTATCAAAATGCTTTAGAACTGGAGTTAAAAATCACACAACACCAGGTTATAGTCCAACAGGTTTAATTGGAAGCACTAGCTTTCAGAGTGCTGTTCCTTCATCAGGTGGTTGTGGAAAACCATCTGATGAAGGAGCAGTGCTCTGAAAGCTAGTGCTTCCAATTAAACCTGTTGGACTATAATCTGGTGTTGTGTAATCTTTTAACTTTGTACAGCCCAGTCCAACGTCGGCATGTCCAAATCATTAGAACAGGAGCATAGCTACATCTAAATTAGTAGGAAGAAACATTAAGTTGAAGCCTGATTGCCCCATCAGCTGGAGAAAAAAGTTGCTATGGTTATACAGTTTTACACAGATACTATACAAGGAAGTCCCAAAGTCCTGAAAGGAGATTTAAAAGGCAAGACATTTTCTTTCTGTACAATTCTATTCAGTCACAATAGGCAACAGTTTCTTGGTTAAACGTGCATCTTTAAACAATACTAAACAATCATAGGTCCTGGCTGTACATAATTTGGCTTGTTTTTTCTTACAACAGTGAATATTCTTGAATTAAGTATTAATTGCCTGTAAATTATTTTGGTACATTATTAGTGTGAAGAGCACTAGATAAACGTGAGCTAGTTTTTTTCTTCTTCACGGTTTTCACTTGTGCTACCATGAACCATCTGATTGGAAGTAAATAAAACTGAATGGTTTGATTTGATTGCGCATCACCCTGAGGAATGATTAGTTATTGAGTGAAAATGTCAGAAGTTTGGGTGCATGGCCGATGAATAAGCAATTGCATTCCAGGCACCAGACAGCAGCAGAGGCAGGGTTATGCTGTAGTTAAGACTAGGCTATGCCGTATTTAAGGCTGGGCTAGATAGGTTCTTGATCAATAAAGGGAGTCAAAGATTGAAGTGGAGACAGCAAACAGAACTCTCAATCAGATCAGCCATGATTTTATCAAACGACAGGACATGCTAAAGAGGCCAAATGGTCTACTCCTGTCCCTAATTCAGATGTAGCTATGCTCCTCTGCTAAGGCATTTTGTTACGAGTATTTAAGGAGAAAAACTCCGAATGAACTATCGACAATGCAATGAATCAACTCATTAAATTAGATTCTAAATATCAATTGTAATGAAGTTTGTGAACTGTCCACGATTTGCTGTTACACACAAAAAAAAATTTCCCTGTGCAGTTTAACAGTGGATGCGTCAATTAAGTAAACAAAACCTTAAAACATACAAAGTATATTATAATAATTTTCAAATTTCATCTCTCCTGTTTTCTCCAGTAGTCTCACAGAAAATAGAACAAACAGTGGGTTGACATGTGAAATTAAAAACTGGGAAGAAATGATTGATTTTATATATTATTTGGGAATAATTATTGAAATACGAACAATTTTAAAGAGGGAGAGAATCTGAAGATAATGAATAAACTTAAGTAATACAGCAATGAAACTTTAGGTTGACATACTATGCAAGCAACATTTACTGAAGATAGAAAATGAATAAATATAGGATATTAAAATATCATAAGTTTGAAAAATTGGCAGAATTACTAATAATCATGAAATAATTTGTAGAGTAACAGATAATCCTAGCTGTAATACATAGCTTGCAAATAACGGCAGCTGACTGAAGGAGAGCAGCCAAAAAACTGATAAAATGTGCACAGCAGAGAAATGAAATCACTCAGGCAATAAGAAGGAAAAGGGATTAAGAAGCAGTCAAATGCGAAATCGGAAATGATAACCTCCAAGGCAAAAAGGTGGCAAAAGCAGAGCGAGATTTCACTAAATGCCTTTGGCACTGCTTCCATTCTGGAAGTACATTACAAAACAATCTATATGATATATAAGCACATCAACAGCAGTGACACATCAATAGGTGACTTAATGATATGCAGCCTGGCAAAAACAGTATAGGTGGAAGACAGAAAACAATGGAAACTTCTAGAAGAGCCCCAACTGGTGAAGACAATGAGATTGCCATATAAAGATACCACCCAGAGAACACGCCCTCAGTGCAAAAATGTCTGTTCACCTTGGTTAATTAATTATTTAAAATTCTTCAGGAACAAAGATTATATCCTCAAAAACTGTTAATACCAATAATTAAAGTTGTGGTACCAGTCAACATAGAAAACTGGGAAAGGCATTGTTAGTATAGGAAGAGATTTTAAAATTCTACAGTACAAAGACAGTAATAATACAAATAAACAGCAGACTGATTGCATGAAGGGTTACGAGCTGAAGTGCTGAAAAATTAGGATCTGTGGCAACATCATGAATGTATATCAGGTCCTGTGTTTGGTCTGAGGGCCAGATATGTGCAGCTGAAGGAGTTTCTTATAAGGATTGCCTTTGGTTCTGAAGAGGTTAAATTGGTTTGTGTATGGTTATGCCATCAAAACAATTAAAAACTACTACTTTATTTTTAAATCCTTAATGAAGTTCCCTTGCTATTCCAATATGGAGACCTGCACATCTTAATATTTTACATAGACCACTATTACACTATTAAGTAATGCAAAGTAGAAAACACACCCAGAAAAAAAATTGTTGAGAACCTGAAACGTTTTTAAACACAGAATACATATAACTAGGAGATTGATCTTAATGAGGTAAACATTAAGTGGAATTAACAGTAATACATTGAAAAATGCATAGTAAGAGTTGGAGAACATGTTGAACAACTCCAAGGCCCAGAATGTTACATGAAACAGAAAGAGAGAGAGAGAAATCAGGCATAGCCAAATAGGTTCTGATGTTGGATAAAGCAGAAATAGCAAATTCTTTAGCTACTCCAAACATTGGTCCAAATTTATTGGAAAACATCAGCTGAACATCACATGTTCCTCATTATTAATGAGCAGATCAATCAACAACTTATGATCACAAGATACTCAGTGAATTGCATTGCCATTAGTTGGATTGACAGCAGTTCAGAAATTCTGTCCTGTGTGGGGTGCATTCCCGGTGATAGAATGACTAGTTCTGAAACACTGAAAATTAGGCTCAGCCATCATTACAATGGACTCTAGGTTAGAGCGGTGCTGGAAAAGCACAGCAGTTCAGGCAGCATCCGAAGAGCAGGAAAATCGAAGTTTCGGGCAACAGCCCTTCATCAGGAATAGAGGCAGGAGTGCCTGCAGGGTCTCTCCACCCTGCAGGCACTCCTGCCTCTATTCCTGATAAAGGGCTTTTGCCCAAAACGTCGATTTTCCTGCTCCTCGGATGCTGCCTGAACTGCTGTGCTTTTCCAGCACCGCTCTAATCTAGAATCTAGTTTCCAGCCTTGTTTTTACCATCATTACAATGGAACCAATGTGGCATCAGTCTACTGGCAAAGAATCAGAACAGAGGAAAAAAGAGAGGTTGCTTTTTCATCCTCCAACCAGTACTGATCTGTGACCAAACTCAGTATGTTCACCTTTGCCTTATATCCATTCACATGTTTTAGCTAACAAAAATCTCTCAGTCGTAGCTTTAAAATTAACAACTGATCCAGAGTCAATTGCAGTTTCTAGTTTGCAGCAGAATAAGGCACACCCAGTACATTTGACCAACCATTAGAGGAAATTAATGGAAATTAAATGTCCTTTTCTAAATGCAACACCAGTACCTCATCTGACACCAGAAGGGAAGGAAATATATGACCAACTTTAACAGTAAATTAGATTTCTGGATTATGATCAATGTTAAAATTGAGATATTCAAATAAATTGACAAACAAATTTCAAGATACAAATGTGTAAAATTAGTAGCAGCAATTGTCAGGACAATGTTGTAAAATAGTTATATTCCATTACAACAGTATTAGGTGTACAAAAGATCAAACAAGGGACAAGTGGAGTGATAAATAAATTAATTTGCTGTTGAAGCTTTATTGATGTTCCTTGAACCTCAAAAGTGTCATATTATCATTATTGCAGTTAAGTGAACACTTATATTCAGAGTGGAGAGATCAGTTGGTATCCAGGATGAGGTTTGCAATCACACACAGTGAATTGCTTAATGTTACTGCGTTTGAACCACAATAAATAATAATAAGCTACTGCATCATTCAAAACTGGGTTCACAACTGCAACATAGCAGAACCAAGCCACCAATTTTACTTTAATTGCTGAGAAGTTTTAGTGTTAGACATTAGCTTGTTGATTGCAGATAGGGACCCAAGTGATTGAAAACCTAAAATAGGCTTCATTCCCTTTTCATCACAGTTTGACAGAGCTCCAAATTAACGTGAAAAGTGCATGTCAGTAGCATAGTAAGAGGGAAACCATTTCAGGGAGTACTATGATTATTGAATATCTTGCCACCACATGAAACATATAGGTCTGCTTGGACCATTATTAAACAAAGCAAAAAGGGAAAACTAATTGCTCAGTATTCTGTGTGGTAACAAAAACCTTGCATATTGTTTATTGAAGCTTCTCCAAAAGAATCTTGCGTCAAATGTTCTACAACTCTCATTCAGTTCTTTGACTATTTTTCTTTCCTTATATTAGATTTACATTTGAATTTCTCTCTCAAACCATTCCTTAAACTTGTTAGAATGCTCCTGTAAAAATTAAACAAAACATTCACAGGGATTGGTTCTGGGTCATCTTTTGTTTGCCGTTTGTATAAATGATTTGGATGACTATACAGAAGGCATGATTAATAAGTTTACAGATTGATGGCATAGTAGAAAGTGAAGGTGGTTTAAGATTACAAAAGGACCTTGACCTAATGGGTCAATGGGCTGAAAAATGGCAGATGGAGTTCAATCTGGACAAATGAGTGATATTGCATTTTGTTAAAAAATTCACTTGTGGGCTGAAGGTGTCACCGGCTCGTCAGCATTTATTGCCTGCCCCTAGATGCCTTTAAGGTGCTGGTGGTGGTGAGCTGCATTTTGGTACAACAAACAAGGGTAGGGCTTATAAAATTAATATTAGGGCCATGGGGAGTGTTGCAGAACAGAGGGACCTGTGGGTTTCAGGTCCATAATTCATTGAACTTTGTGTCACATATTGACAGGATGTTAAAAAAAATTCGGTACACTTGTCTTCATTGCTCAGTTGTTTGAGTACAGGAGTTGGGACATTATGTTGTGGTTAAACAGGGCATTGGTGATGCCTCTTCTGGAATACGGTGTCTAGTCTTGTCACCCATTTACAGGAAGGATATGATCAGCTGGAGAGGGTTCAGGAGAAATTTACCAGGATGTTGCCAGGTATGGAAAAAAGGCTGGATAGGCTGGGACTTTTTTCACTGGAGCATAGGAGGTTAAGATACAACCAATAGAAGTTTATAAAATAATGAGACATATATCGATAGAGTTAATGGTAGCTGTCTTCTTCTAAGGATGGGGATTTCAAGACTAGAGGGAACATTTTGAAGGTGAGAGAAGAGAGATTTAAAGGTGACATGAGGGGAATTTTTTTTTAAACAGAGGGTGGTTTACATATGGAATGAACTTCCTGAGGAAGTGGTGGGTGTATGTATAATTACAATGTTTAAAAGACATCTTGAATAAGTACATGTATAAGATATGTTTGGACAGATATGGAACAGTAGCAGGCAGGTGGGAAGAGTTTAGTTTGGAATTATGTTTGTCATGGACTCATTGGACTGAAGGGTCTGTTTCTGTGCTGTATGACTATGAAAAAATATATGGCAGACAGCAATGACTCTGGATTTGTGTAATGGGGAGCAGATTGAAAGTGTAAAAGAAATGCCTTTGGGGTACAAGGATAACTACAACTTTCATTTTAACCAGTAATGAATAAAACAAGTAATTTTTTGAACAGTAGAAAATGTATTTAGAAATTATGAGTAAATAACATTTAATTCAATTTCCTCTAATTAAGTTCTGCAGATCAAAAGGGTTAGTAAATATTTACACACATTATATGCAGAAATCTGAATGTAATGTGAATATTCAGAATTATCCTGGTTTACTAGTTGTACTGGACATCAAACTATGTTACTGATACTGTGATACGCTTTGTATCAAAACATTTTTAATACACTGACTGAAAACTACTAATTTGATTTTTAGGATACTAAAATCACATTTTAGTGTGTTGGAATTCGAAGTCAAATTTGGCTGCACTTTCTTATCATTGCACTGTCTATAATCCAGACCCTTTGAAATGGTGACAAACTGTCTGAAAAAAGCGTTGCCACAGGAGGAATTACTTTGAAGTTGTATGAAGAGAGCCCTTGCAAAATATCAATGTTAAAAAACCAATCATATACTTTTCCAATCAGTTTTATTTTGAGTTCACACACAAGCTCCAACATCACTGCTTCCTACCTATATGTGCACAGACTCAGTCACCTAACTATTTCTTGATAATCTAAAACCATCAGTTACTTCCTAGTTCTATATAGTCTCATGCATCCCTGCCAAAACCTATTAGGAAGTAACTGTCATTAACAAAACCCTGTGAAGATCACCCATTTTCTCAACAGGGTGGGAACAATACATTAGATAAAGCCATTTGAACAATAGGTTTCTGGCTAGAAATTGAATGTGCAAAGTATTCCAATCATGTAAACCAGACAACCACAAGCCTCATTACCGTTGAGAGGCTTATGCCAGAAACATTGACTCTCCTTCTCCTCGGATGCTGTCTGACCTGCTGTGCGTTTCCAGCACCACACTCTCAACTCTGATCTCCAGCATCTGCAGTCCTTTCTCCTATTGATTTTATCTTTACTGCAAAGCCACTTTGAAGGATGTTTACCTTGAAGAAGTTCTCCTCCTCTCTATGCAAGAGTCTCTCTCTCACGACACCCCTATGTCATCTGCTCTGCCCTGAAGCTCTTCAGCCACGACCTCAAGTAAACTCGCTACCACAGCCACATCTCCTTTCCCAGTGCCTGTCTACAGAACCGTCTGATCCCACATGAACTCCTGACCACATTCAGACCAACAGTTTTGACCTGAACAGGATAACCACTACAAATCCAGACCACAAGCCTCATGCTTGATAAAGGGCTTATACCTGAAACGTCTATTCTCCTGCTCCGAGGATGCTGCATGACCTGCTGTGCTTTTCCAGCAACACACACCTGAACCTGAATCCACTCACCCTGACTGCATTTTTGTCACTGGACAGATGGAGAGGGGGGTTGTGTGATGAGCCAGCTAAGCCTCTGTGTTTAAGGAACTGCAAATCATCCAACAGAAAATAGAAACAGTGATAACCCAAAACCATGTTTCTCTTGCGCCATTCACCTTGCTAGGTTTGAGCTTTATCACCTGCTTAACGTATCTCCAATAACAGGCAAGAGCGAAGAATCAGCCTACTGCTGTTGCCTCTGGATGCAGAAATAAATTGACTATCAATGCTCTCTCACTTTAATACCAGACCTAGAAGACCACAGAGTTCAGCCTAAAAGCTACCCAAGTCGCTGACCTTTCAAGATCCAAGTATCTGTAAATGCACGTGTGAACCTCTAATGCGGAACATTTTCAAGAACTTAAGTACAATCAATATCATTCAATACAATACACCACATGAACAGGCCCTTTGATCCGCCAAGCCTGTGCCAATTCCTACTCCTTATTTAGTCTGGCTACTTATTGATCATGTGATTTCTATCCCTCTGATTGCCTCCCATTCAGGTGTCTATCAAGAGAGGCCTTAAATGTTGCTAAAGTTCCTTCTTCTACCACCTCCACTGGCAGTGCATTCCAGGCAACCACCACCCCCTGTTTGATACATGTTCTGTGCACTGCGCCCCTGAACTTTCCTCAACGTGAACCTGTGCCCTCTTTTAGTTGACATTCCCACCCTGGAAAAAGCCTCTAACTATTCACCCTATCTAAACCTTCCAAAATTTTGTAGACTTATCAGGTCAACCCTCAGCCTCTGTCTTTCCAGTGAAAGCAATCAATCAGTTTATCTGACCTCTCCTCATTACTAAAACCCTCTAGACCAGACACCTTCCTGGTAAACTATCTCTGCACCCTGTCCAAAGCATCTACATCCTTCTGGTTGTGTGACCAGCATGCAATATTCCAAATACAGCCTTATTAAAATTTTATGTAACTGTACCATAACTTGCCAACTTTTATATTCAATGCCCCAACTGATGAGGGCAAGCATATTGTATGCCTTCTTGACCACCTTATCGACTGGCGCTGTCACTTTCAGGGATTTGTGGACCTGTATGTCCAGATTCCTCAGTATTTCAATGCTCCTAAGGATTGTGCCATTTGCTGTATAAATCACACCAAAATTTGATGTTCTGAAATGCATAACCTTGTATTTGTCTGGATTAAACTCTGTCTGCCACTACCTGTCTAAATCTGCAAACAATTTTCCCGCTGCATCCTTTGTCAATCCTCCTCACTATATGCAAATCCATTAATTTTGGTGTTCTCTCTTATTCTGTTTGTATTCAACGAATTCGAGGACACCAGTTTCTGTGCATCTCTTTCACAGATATGTACAAAAGTAATTAAATACTCATTTAACTGAATAAGCACATCCTTTACTTACAAACCTGTTAGTCAAAGAAGAAATAAAACCAAAGGGAAGCCTTGTTACCACCCAACAATTCCCCCTGCCCCCACCCCCGCTCTACTTAGTTGTAACACTGACCTACTTTGGCTCCCAAAGAAAATGATTTAAAAAATTCTCATCTTTGCTTTCAAATCTGATGGTTGTGTCTTTTCCCATCTCTGCAACTCTCCTTCCAAACCTCCACGGCATGTGCACCCATTCAATTCTTGTTCATTTCTGAGCTTACTTATTTCCACCATTGATAGAAGTGCCTTCAAAGTCTCCAACATCCAAGGTTACTTCTTTATTCTCTATATTTCCCAATCTTCCTTTAAAACACACCCAGAACCTTTTGTTTTGACTCAGTCTGCACTAACTATGCTTGCGTCTCCGTTTCAAATTTTGTTTGGTAACATTCCTGTTAAGTGCCTTGGGAGATGTTGCTACGTTTAGATGTTATCGTAAAAATGCAAATGGCTGCTACATTTGTGAAGATTCATCACAGTAATATCTAGATTACTGGGCATATTGATGAAGGAGGACATTACAAACAGTAAAGAAAACCAAAACAAAGAACATCTGATTCAAATTAGTAACAATCAGAAACCAAGCTGCTCTGGGGTGGAACAAGAACAAGGAGAGTAGAGAAATGGATTCAGTCAAACATAATGTGAAAACCTCAAACTAGAAACCAACTTTTCTTTTTAAATTATGAGAAGAAATTACATTATTTGAATTTCAGCCTATTTAGCTTGAACGGAGAACAGTTCTGTGAAAGATTACATTTACCATCTTTCTTACAGCAGTTTCTTCTTTCAGGAAACCATAAGATAGAATCAACTTTTTAAAAGCTGTCTTGTGGTTAGAAGATCTAACTGTGAATAATGCAGTTTGCTTGGAAAGAAATAACAAGCAGATTTGTATCTAAATTCCGTACAGCTTAGCTGTATAAAAGAATAGTCAGATCAACATATAAAACTAAACTAATACTCAAATAGTTTGTTGCCAGGAGCTGATAGAAGTATAGCCATTCAACAAATGCAGAAGTCCAACTTGCAACAAGTGGCTAATTACAACATTTTGACTCACTATTAGAAAATGTTTAAGCTGCATGATGAGTATACAGTGTGCAGTAAAGATGTTTCTATTGGACAATCATCTCTAGGTTGGTAACTTAACTTTACTAAGTGTGTGTGTGTGGGGGGAGGGGAAAGAAAAAGACAGTCTTCAGTAGAGAGGGAACAGGAGGACAAGTGAATAACCAGCTGGCAGGGGTGAGGACCAAGAAGTCAACAAAATGCTTCATGGTTTAAAGCCCTCTATAAGAGATCAATTAGTTTATATCAATGATGTGCATAAAGATAGCAACTAGAGGTGCTGAGTCACAAAAAATGTCACAATACTATGGAGGAAAATTTGAATGTAGAATAAGTAATGAAATTTACTATTCACAGTAAAATGAACTTAAAATAAATCTTAAGGTGAAGAGATCAGCAGGAGCTGACAATTTAAATCCTAGTATCCTATGGAAATTCCGAAGAATTAATGGTGACTCTGGTGATAAATTTTCCAATTTTATTTTGAAATGACAATTGGATCAGAGAACTGGAGAAAGGCAAATAGGACAGAAGAAATTATAGGTTAGTTTATCTTCTTTTAACAGTTAGAAAATTCTGTAAAAACAATACTACTTGTAACAATGCAGAATTTGGCCTCACGGGCAAGGATAGAGTTAATGGCAGAGGATAGAACTTCTTCAATTGAAACCATGTAGTGAATCATGTTCTGTGTACGGTCTAACATGACTGGTCTTCGACTAAATAAATACTCTCAACTCAGCATTTCAGGAAATCACATTGGAACTTGCTGCTGACACCAATTTATGTGCAAAGCATTGGTCAGCAGAAAGTGTAAAACAGGAAGAATGGAGGACAATGCAGTTTTAACATTAAAACTAGAGGGGTTTACTTATTCAAGAATGTAAAGAAACTTAGCAAAACTTTAAGCAGGCAGAACCATTAGGTTATTAAAGTGGTCTTTGCAAAATTAGATAAAGCAGGAAGTCAAATGTAAAAGATGACTTTGAAGTTAGGGACATGGAATTGAAGACAAATTGATAGCCTGAAAGTTTGTGCGAAGATTTGTAGCTCAGGTGCTTGTTGTAGTGGTTCTGTTCACCGAGCTGGAAGTTTTTGTTGCAAACGTTTCGTCCCCTGGCTAGGAGACATCATCAGTGCTGTGGAGCCTCCTGCGAAGCGCTTCTTTGATGTTCCTTCCGGCATTTATAGTGGTCTGTCCTTGCCGCTTCCGGGTGTCAGTTTCAGCTGTCCGCTGTAGTGATTGGTATATTGGGTCCAGGTCGATGTGTCTGTTGATGGAATTTGTGGATGAATGCCATGCCTCTAGGAATTCCCTGGCCGTTCTCTGTCTGTCTTGCCCTATGATAGTAGTGTTTTCCCAGTCGAATTCATGTTGCTTGTTGTCTGAGTGTGTGGCTACTAGGGATAGCTGGTCGTGTCGTTTCGTGGCTAGTTGGTGTTCATGTATGCGGATTGTTAGCGGTCTTCCTGTTTGTCCTATATAGTGTTTTGTGCAGTCCTTGCAAGAGGCATGGCATTCATCCACAAATTCCATCAACAGACACATCGACCTGGACCCAATATACCAATCACTACAGCGGACAGCTGAAACTGACACCCGGAAGCGGCAAGGACAGACCACTATAAATGCCGGAAGGAACATCAAAGAAGCGCTTCGCAGGAGGCTCCACAGCACTGATGATGTCGCCTAGCCAGGGGACGAAACGTTTGCAACAAAAACTTCCAGCTCGGCGAACAGAACCACTGCAATGATAGCCTGAAATTTACCATAAAGCCTAATTTAGGCCACGGATAAAATGTTGAGTATATTTTGCAAGTGATCATAAAAGTAAAAGATAAAGATAAAGATGCATAGATTTATGAAAATATTACAAGATTAATAGGTTAACAAAGGTGAGACAACTCAGGTTTTGTTTAGAACCAGCAATAATGGAAATGATAGTGGTTTGTTGGAGCTCTTAGGGATATCAAAATGTAAGTAATTTAAGATCATCACAAAAACAAGGAGGATAGAAAATAAAATTTATTTTTCTAAGATATGGTTTGCACAAATTTATTGAATCAGAATGCATAAATCATTTAAAAAGGGATCTAGATTGTTGCTTAAAAAATGGAATATTAAAAGACAGATAGATAACAGTGCAAATGACTTAATTCCTTATATGGAAAAAATCTGGCAGAGTAGAAATTTTGATCAGCTATTTATCTATTGTAACATTTTATGACTCAATTCTGCAATTAGGAGTTTAATAATAAAAATGCTTCTTTTAATTACCTTCAATAGTTCCCCACTTTGTTTTTCGGCCAAGGATTCTCCTTCCATTTACCTGGTACTCGAGATTACTTCCAACCACAGCAAAAGGCACCATTTCCTAAATAACAGGAAAGCAAAATATGCATTATGTCAAGTTGAAGATGGTTTCTGTCTAAATGTTAGTTTGTTTTCTCTTAATCTGGCCCAAGTTCTCACATGTCTACAACGATATGCCAGACTTTGCCTCCTCATTGATCCCATAAGCCCTGTTTTGTCTCTGTTGGTTTTCAATTTAATTGTGGAGATAGTAATTGTTAAAAAAAATTAACAATTTTTACATGAACCAGCATCAGCCAAGTCTTCAAACCACAGGTTTCACAGCCATAGAGTCAATCTGGCAGAAACAGTGGGCAGAAACAAAAGAAAACAGGATTAGACAGGAGTGATGCCAGCTCAAATCATCCTAAACTACATTCAGCAAGTAATTCTTCAACTGCCATTGCAATCCCCAGTTATAGGTTGGTTCAGGATACCCAAACAATGAGCTCAACAAATAGTAGTAGTCAAACTCCTGATCTATGGCTGTCATTCATCCTGCCTAGCTATGAAAGGTAAAGTAAACCCCAGAGCCTTTCACACAAGTGCAATCTCTACCCCAGTGATACCAAGAAAGGAGCATCGGAGGCCAGAATTGTGCAGAATAAGAAGGGGTCTCTGGAGCTTTGAAAATTGCAAATGGGATCAGAATTTAGTAATCCCACCCTATATTTCTAACAAGGAAAAGGACTTAGGGTTTGATTCGCACAGATGAGAAACTCAAAAATCAGCAGAACCAGTTAATCTCTCTGCAAACTTTGACCAGATCCCATTTTGGCTATCGCAAGGTCAAAGAAACAAATTGATGGAGTAAGTTCAATGCCTTGGAAGAAAGAAAAGATCCATTAGACCATGACACACAAGAGCTAAAGTTGGCCATTTGGCCCATTAAGTCTGCTCTGCTATTCAATGAGATCATGGCTGATCTGATAATCCTCAACTTCACCTTCTTGACTTTTCCACATAACTCCCTCACTGACTAAAAACCTGTCTACCTCAGGCTTAAATATCCTTAACAATCCAGCCTGTACAATGAAGAATTCCACAAATTCGCTGCCATCAGAAAAAACTCCTCCTCGCTATCTTAAACGGGCAAGCTCTTATCCCAAACATTGCCCCTTGGTCCTAGACTCTCCCACAAGGGGAAAAAACCTCCCTGTATTGACCTGGTTAAATCTCTAAAAGTCTAGTATGTTTCATTAAGTTCTCTTCTCATTCTTCTAAATTCTAATAAGTCCAACCGATTCAATCTCTCAAGAAAATCCCTCCATACCTGGGATCAACTTAGTGAGACTTCTCTGGACTGCCTCTAATGCTTGTATACATTTCCATATGCAAAGGGTCCAGAATGTTCAAGATATTGAAGATATTGGAGAGTTGATGGCCTACTGGTTCTGTGGCAGGACCATTAGTCCAGAGACCCAGGTAATGTCCTGGGGATCCAGGTTTGAACCCCACCACTTAGATTTGAATTCAATAAATATCTGGAATTCAGAGTCTAATGATGATCATGAATCCATTGTCAATTTCAGAAAAACCCATCTGGTTCACTAATCTCCTTTAGGGAAGGAAACTCCATCCTTACTTGACCTACATGTAATTCCAGACCCACAACAATATGGCTGACTCTTAAATGCCCTCTGGGGAAAAAAAAACGCTGACTTAGCCAGTGATGTCCTCATCCTACGAATGAATAAAATGTAAATTCTAGGTGTGTTCTAATAAGTGCCTTGTATAATTTTAGCAAGATCCCCATTCCCTTTGAAATAAAGGCCAACATTCTATTTGCCTTTTCTATTACTTGCTGAACTTGTCTGCTTGGTTTTTGTGATTAGGCATAAGGGCTCACAAATCCCGCCATGTTCAGCATTGTGCAGTGCTTTCCCATTTAAAATAATAATATTCAGCTCCTCTAATACTTCATTCTTCTTGGCAAAGTGGATAACCTTAGACTTTCCCACTTTTCATTCCATCCTTCCAGTTTTTGCCTGCTCACTAAACCGAATTATATTACTCTTCAGAAACCGTCAGCCTTCCCACCTATTTTTATCTCATCTATAAACTTGTCAATAATGTATCCACTTGCCTCATCCAAGTCATTAAGATATATTATTCACAAAGGAGGTGGGCCATTTTCCTTCCACAGTCCAAAGATGTGCAGGTTAAGTGGATTGGCCATGCTATATGGCCCATGGTGTCCAGGGATGTGCAGGGTAGGCGGATTAGCCATGGGAAATGCAGGGTTACAGGGATAGGAAAGGTAGGTCTGGGTGGGATGTTCTTTGGAGGGTCAGTGTAGAGTTGATGGACCAAGTGGGCTTCTTCCACACTGTAGGGATTCTTTGAAAAAAATCAGCTAGGTTTGATGTGAGTTCTGAAATTTCTTTTGTTAAAAACATGTGACTAACAGCTTGAGATTTAAAAGCTTTGAATAGATTTTTTGAATGGTAGGTATGTGTTTCTTGGCCAGGTTTGTAGCATTGAGTTGGTATTATATAGTTAGAATTTTTTTTTTGAGAGGGACGAGGGATGGAGTTGACCCATTGATCTTGGGAGTAGAGCAAATGTGACAATAGGGATGGGGAAAGCAGGCTAGAAAGGCCATGTCTGCTCTCTGGGGCCTAGATCCCATTGTTAAAGAAGCTGTAAGGCAGTCTGGCCCACAAAACACTCTCTCACCAATGCCCTATTAACCCACTATTTTGTAACTTAGGTCTCGCATACCCTCCATGCCATCTCCATTGTCACCTACACAGAACTGACTTCAGGAGCCATGTGAAGATTAAAAATCTAGCTTCTCAAGATTTGGATTGTTGTTTACCCAGCCCAGCTCAACTGAGATTTTGGATCGGATACTGTTTCAGAAGCAGAAAACTGGGCCAGTGTTCAATGCAGTGTAAGAATGATTGCCACGTTTTTCAAATATAACAACAAAAATAAATGTCACAAAATCTGGTCCAATTATCAGTAGTGTTTATAAAGAAGACTAACTATATGTTCCACTCAAATCAAAACAGATGCTATTCTGATTGGAACTTCATATAAATGTGTTTCTATTTGCAGACCAACACTATCGCATTTGGAACAAACTTTCAGCTCAACAACAGCACTGGATAAAGACAAACTCAATAATACCACAGCTATCGTGTTAAAATGTGTGACATCACATCAGACAAATATCTAATGGTACCGAATGGTGATCGATTGTAGCTAGTGACATATATGAAGTCAATCACTATAAAATTACTTTTTATTAAACTGTTTTAAACAGCTGTCCACATTAAGGTGGAGCGAATATCAACTTGAGCATAATACTACAAAAAAACATTTGGTTTCAAGCATACCATCAGGGAGTTGTAGGTTAAATGCAGATGTGCAGTGTACTCAGCTTTATTACTTGGGGCATAGCATACAACAGCAAGGAGGCGATGTTGAAATTATTAAGAAACTGGTTAGACCTCAACTGGAGTTATATAGCTCCGAGTGTCACTTTATAGAAAAGATGCGAACGCACTGGAAAGGACATTTAGAAGAACGATTTCAGGAAAGAGAAACTTTGGTTATAAGGATAGATTGAAGAACTTGGGACCGTTCTCCTTGGACAGGAGACCGCTAAAAGCACATTTGATTGAGGTTTTCAAAACCATGAGTGAGTGGGATAGAGTAGATAAGGAGAAGCTGTTCCTGGTCACAAAAGGAACAAGAATGAGAGGATATAGACACAAAGTGATGCCCAAAAGAAGCAATGGTAATGAGAGAAAAAAACTGCTTCATGTAGTGGGTAGCTAGGATATGGAATGCACAACCTGGAAATGAGGAGGATCCAGATTTAATTGTGACAGTCAAGATGGCACTGGATGGTTATTTGGACAAAGATAGTCTGCAATGATCCGGGGAAAGGAGCAGGAGATTGGCACCAGGTAGTGAAAATCATTTGAAGAGCCAGTGCAGGAGCAATGGGCCAAATAGCCACCTCCTGCCCTTAATAATTATGTGATTCTATGATATACATTTGGACAAAAACAAATTTGACTTACTCTAATTTTGTCATTGATTAGTTGATCCTCTGCATCTTCATCAAATTGTCTTTGAGGATACACGTCGATGTCATGTTCCTGAAGGTCATTTCTGATCTGTAAGAAAATAATCAGATGATTTGCTTTAAACAAACAGTCAGTATACAGATTACTTTCAAACCCTGGTGTCTGGTGTTTACATTTATTCTTCTTTCCATGCTGCTTTCTAAAGTTAAAGTATGAGTCACAACTCTTGCTGTGTTCCTGTGGAAATACACGTTCTAAAGTTGACTGGAGAAGAACCTATTCGCCTCTTCACTTTGCCATCTCCGTATTTCCTTTTATTATGTTTTTAATAGCAGAGTGTCAATCTTTCCATTAGATATCCCCATGTCCTTCTGCAGGAAGAACTTTTATAAATTTGTTTTGCAGCAATAAAACCCTCCTGGCATTGGTGACATTGTAGCAATCAGAGTATCATTTAGTATACCACAGAGATGCATATCTCGTGTCAGTTCTGCAGCCTACCTATTTGTCATTCCATTTAGAACATAGAACAGTACAGGCCCTTCCGCCCTCAATGTTGTGCTGACCTTTTATCCTACTCCAAGATCAGACTAAACTATATCCTCTTCATTGTACTATCTTCCATGTGCCGATCCAAGAGTTGCTTAAAATGTCCCTAATGTATCTGACTCCACTACCAGTAAAGAACATACATCTGACACCTCCCCTAAACCTTCCTCCAATCACCTTAAAATTATGCCCCAATGTGATAGCCATTTCCACCCTGAGAAAAAGTTTCCAGCTATCTAAACTACCTACACCTCATCATCTTGTACACCTCCATTAAGTAATTTCTCCTCCCCCTTTGCTCCAATGAGAAAAGCCCTAGCTCCCTCAAGCTTTCTTAAGACATGCCCTCCAGTCCAGGCAGCATCCTGGTAAATCTCCTCTGCATCGTCTCTAAACCTTCCACATCCTTCCTAGAATGAGGCAACCAGAACTGAACACAATATTCCAAGTGTGGTTTAACCAGAGCTCTATACAGCTAAAGCATAACCTTGTGGCTCTTAAATTCAATCCCTCTGCTAATGAAAGCCAACACACCACATGCCTTCTTGACAACCCTATCAACTTGGGTAGCAACTTTGAGGGATCTATGGACATGGACCCCAAGATCCCTTCGTTCCTCCACAATGCCAAGAATCCTGCATTTAACCCTGTAACCCTGCATTTATTCTGCATTCAGATTCAGCCTTCCAAGTGAATCACTTCACACTTTTCCAGGTTGAATTCCATCTGCCATTTATCACCCCAGTTCTGCATCCTGTCAATGCCCCACTGCAACCTACATCAGCCCTCCACAGTATCCACAACTCTACCAACCTTCGTGTCATCAGCAAACCTACCACCCTACCACTTCCTCATCCAAGTCATTTTAAAAAATCGCAAAAAGCAGAAGTCCCAGAACAAATTCGTGCAGAATAGCACAGGTCACAGAGATCTGGGCTACATACTTTCCATCTATCACCACCCTCTGTCTTCTATGGGCCAGCCAATTCTGTATCCCGACAGCCAAATTTCTCCGTATGTCATACCTTCTTACTTCCCGAATGAGCCTACCATGGGAAACCTGATCAACATTTTGCTAAAATTCATGTACATCACATCTACTACTCTATCTTCAATGGGTTTTGTCACATTCTCAAAGAATTCAAGGTGGTTTGTGAGGCATGACCTGCTCCTCACGAAGCCATACTGACTATCCCTAATCAAACTGTAGTTTTCCTTGTAATCATAAATCCTCCCCAATACTTTGGCTGGTCTGTAATTCCCAGGATTATCCCTATTCCCTTTCTTGAACAAGGGAATAACATTTGCCACCCTCCAATCATGTGGCACTACTCCAGTCCATAGTGAGGATGCCAGGATCAACAAAAGGTGCAGCAATCGCGTCCCTCACTTCCTGTAGTAACCTAGAATATGTCCCATCTGGCCCAGATTATTTACCTATCCTTATGATTTTCAAAATTTTCCAGCACCTTCTCTTTCTTAACATCAACCTGTTCAAGCATATTAGTCTGTTTCACATTGTTCTCAGAAATGCCGAGGTTCCTCTCAGCAGTGAATACTGAGTTTGGAGTGCATTTATTTTAAAACAATGTGAATTGCTGAGTTCAATAATTAGTGGATCATCTGTAGTGCCAAGTCTCTACTCAGAACAGTGTGCACAATATAACATGTTAACTGGGAACAATATACAATACCAATGTTTTGTTTTATAAAAATAAAGACAGAATGGAAGGTTTTCTCAAGTGGCTGAATCACTGCAATGCATCCTGCTCTCAGTATCTCTCCTCTAATCCCTAAAGAGAGCACCTAGTCTTGATGGTTTAAGTACAACTGCATCAGAAAATCAACTGGATAGATTAAAGCTCACTGTTATACTATGCAGCATTACCCAAAAGAGAGGGAGGATGGCCATCATGTTTTCTAAAGAGAAGAAATAATGCTTTTTTAAAATCCCAAAAAAGTTTTCTTTAAGCAAGCCTGGTAACTATGGTGCACTTTTCTGTCCCATTGCCCCCTTTCAAATCTGAAAGTTTTGCCCAAAGCAAATAATTGTAACATGCAGCTGCTGATGCCAAGAACCAAACTGGTACAGTAACTTGGTCCCTACTGTAAGATCAGTAAAAGAACCAGTGATCTACAATTAACAAAAACAGAAATATTCACACTAATGAAATTATCATACACGCCCCAAAGCCCCACTTTAAGCTGAAGCATTTTTTTTTAATTTCAAAAATATACTTTAACTTTAAGCTTAAGCATGGTTAGTACCACGCTGTTTGCCATTGGTTTTGTTGAAGTTCAAAGTTAAAACAGTATCCCATGCCAAGATGGTATATGCACTTTTTGATGCATTCAATTAACAAAACCAATGTCTTTTGAATAAGATTACTCATAACATTTATTGAACTTGCAAACACTGATCATGGAATCATGGAGTCTATAAAACAACGCACAAATTCAGTACACTCAAAACACAATACTGATAATACTTATTAGAGTGACAAAAGTTATAACAACTGAACATGAACAAATCAGTTCTTTTCATTAACAGCCAATAAGCAAGACACTCGTTAACCCTACTGTGAAGCAATTAAAACAAAATGGTTTTTCAGCTCACTGACTGCCTACACAGGGAATTATGCTGAAAATGGCAATCCTCAAGGAAGTAGTACAAAGAGACATTAATATTAAAAATCCTTTTAGAATTTTAAATAGGGTAAATTGATGACTGAGATTTAATTTCCTGATTGGTACAAAAAGTGATCTTTGCTTTGTAAACAGGTTTCTCTAGAGGGAAATCTGCATTTATCGATCCAGAACTCAACTCTGAGCTATGAGGAGCTCATCATAAATGTTGCTTAAGAAGTTTTCTGAATAGTGTTTTATTGGGTGTATGTGCGTACCAGATGAACATTCCAGAGAAAATGAGTTGTCAAAATAAGTTGAAAAAAGGCAGTCACAATAAGGTGAACAATGAGACCCAAAAAAAAGCAAAATAAGTGAACACCAAAATTTTTATAATGATGACAAATGAACAGTCAAAGCCTTTTTAAATCAATTATGATACTGGACTGATTATAAGTGAATGCCTGAAGAAAATGTCAAGGGCCCTTAACATGTCCGAGCAGAGCAACACTTACTTCTGGCCAGGCAGTCTAAACTGTGACAACTAGAACTGGATGAACTACATTAGTTGTGTTTAATCAGAGCTTCATAAGCATTCAATGTAACTTTCTTGCTTTTGTATTCAGAATCTCTCTTAAGAAGCCCATGACCACATTTGCTTAAAATAAACAAAGCTCTGTGGATGCTGAAAATCTGATAGAACAGAAATTGCTGGGAAACTCAGTAGGTTTTGGCAGCATCTGTGAAGAGAAACAGAGTTAATGTTCTGAGATCTGTGACTCCTTCAGAACCACATTAGTTTTGCTGATTACTCACTCAACATTTCCTGTTACCTTCAATGATTAAGATGTCTGCATCCCCATATGCTCTGTTCCTGCACGCTTTACAGAACTATCTTAGAATGTTAACTGCCACTTGTCTGTCCATTCTCCTTGTCTGTGTTTTATTGCAGGCTACTGTCTAACAGACTCTGGCCTGTAAAACAACCACTAACCACAACTTGCTAATTTTCTGTTCGTAAACCAATTTTTCTTATCCAAGCTGACACTGATGCTTCTATGTTGTTAAATTATCTAAAAGAGTTTCTAAAAATCAGGACAGGCGACAGTCATTCGATTGTCTTCATCGTCATTTGCTGCAAAACTATAGGTTAGTTAAACATGATCTGCCATTTATAAATCTGTGCTGGCTCTCCTCAATAAGCTCAAACCTTTTCAACTGCCTGTGATTTTTATCTTTGATTGTTGTTGACAAAACATCACCCAGCACAAGTCTAACAGACCACTAGATCCTAGGGCAGTCCTTAGGCTTCTTCTTGAATAAGGATGTTATATATGGCACCTCCCCTTGAATCCAAGGATTATTGGAATACAGTAGAAAGTTCTTCCACTATGTCCAATCCACTTCCTTTCGCAACTTGAGAAGCAAGCTAGCCAAACAGGTAATTATTCACCCTACTTATACACAGGCTTTCCAGGGTCTCCTTCATCACATCTATTACCTTTGCCATTCTATTGATATTTTGTCAGCTCCTTCTTCCTTAGTAAATATTGTTGCAAAACACTAATCAAATTATCTATCTTTGCTCTAGATTCCTAAGCATGTAATTACCCTCTTTGGGTTCATATGGTGCAGCAGTAGTTTTGCTACATCTGGTCCCAAAGCCCTGTGGTAAAGTTCCACTTGTCCCAAAGCTCATTACGTGTCTGTGCAGCTTGATTAAAAACACTTTGGATCACCCTCTGTCCCCAGTAAGGCTCACGCTACTTCCTATTACCCACTTACTGTGTACTTTGCTGCTACATTTTTGTAAAAGAAAATTGCAAATTCCACAATGGAGCATTCCTATCCACGGTGCAGAAAGGGATCTGAAGTTCTGGGAGCTGGAGAAACCCACAGACTAACCAGGCTCCTTGCTTGAATAGTTGTGCTCCAATCGATCATTCCACACCAGGTTTTATGGTTTATTGAAAATAAAAAAAACAAATTACAAATAAAAGAGCTCAATTTTTGTTTCTAAAGTGCTTAGAGAGCAACATTATTGATTACGTGTCAACAATTCATGCCGTCTGTTTCCACAAATGTCACTGGGGATACGTAAAAACGGCTCATATTTCCCAACTCAAATTTCTTTCAAGGTAACACATGGCTTTGCAGTTTTGTTCAAGAGCAAGACAAAATATCTGAGCAAACTACAAAACCCTGAAGTGAACTGTCAAATACATTTCTGAGTAATAAAAATTGGAGCGTAATTGAAAGTTCTTACCAAATTTGGCTACTTTTAACTTTAGAAACTTCATGGTGTTCATTTTAAGATTACTGAATAGTGACACAATTTTGGCTGCAATTGGACAATTAAAAAGCACAAAAATACTGACAACCAGCCTGATTAAATAGACGGCTGAGCTTTTGTAAGCTCACTTGCTGAAAGCTTGTGTCTGGCACACACAATAATGCAACTAACACTGCCAGTTCACACTTGCAGTTGCAAATGAGGGGACATAGCGTACTGACCATCACATCACGCCTACTAAATACTGTTGAAGATTATTCATGCAATCCTATTTCCAAGTATCTTGCATGGATCCAATTTTTATGTAATTTGCAAATATTTACTCCGGTGCAATTCAAATGTTGGAATTTTGCCATTCTGAAGGCAAATAAACATTCACTTCTTGAAACAAAAATAAAATTGGCAATATGATTGAATGTTACAACACAAATCAGTAAATATTTTTGCATTCAAATTCAAAATGCTCAATCCAGCTTAATATGTACGCATAGCAGTGCAAAGTTTCCCATTTTCTTGACAGAAATTCTTGAAGCGTGCAAAACTAGGAGCAGATTACTGCAGAAGCTGAAATCTATATTGAAAACAAAAAGTGCTGGAGATCACAGCGAATCAGGCAGCTCTGAAGGGGAGTCATCTGGACTCGCTGAAACTTCAGCTTGCTTTCTCTCTACATGGATGCCTGACTCGCTGTAATTTGCAGCACTTTTTGTTTCCTCCAACAAACTCTTGGTATTCCACTTCCGACAGTGCTGCCAAAATGTCCTATAAAGCTATCATTACAGCCCAACATTGGAAATAATGACTGCACCAAAAACTAGATTTGTTTTAATGTTTGTGCCTGATATTCAACTATTTTAACAATAAATAAGAAATTTAATGCCACAATAAACAGTTATGAATTTCTCTCAAATTAGCCCAAATAGATTCGAATGTTAGCTCAGTCACAACGGGCAATTGTATAAACAAAATCTTACACCACACTATATGAAAGATTTTATGACGTGATCAAAAGCTTGTTTATAAAAAGTTAGATTTTATGGAACACTTTTTGGAGGACAGAGAGTTTTAATGCCTATTTAACAATGCTTACTTGTTTTGAATAAACCGGCCAGAATGCAATTTTACAAACTCACATGCTTAAGCATCAGTTTACAAGAATTAAATTCTATAAAACTGTGATTTATACATTTAAACTATCCTTGTTAAAAATGCAAAAATATTAAGGTTATACATTGGATTTAATCTGCATCTCTTCCCCATCACTATGTAATAATAAGTGAATGGTTTCATCTACAGTTTATACTGGTGTCACCAATGCCGTTTTGGAATGTTTGGCACTGAGGGTTGTTGCTGAACTCATTTCCTCAGGTAATAAAGCAGCTATGCTCACATGTAGCAATATTCAGGCTTGGCCCAATTTGCACCAGGCAATGACTATCTGCAAGACCTTTAACCAGGCATTCAATGGTATTACTATCATCAAATTATCCACCATTAATATCCCTGGGCACACAGACTAGAAAATTAATTAGACCAGTCACAATAAATACCAAAGCTAAAAAAGGTCAGAGGTTGGCAACATCAGTGAATGACTCACGTCTCAATTGCTTCAATCCCATCCATTATCAACAAAGGAGGAGGAAATAGTGGTGAAATACTCTTCAGTTATCTAGCTGAATGCTACTCCAACAACACTCAAGAAACTTTGCACTATAAGGACAAAGCAGTTGCATGAGTGGCACTTTTTATTCTGTAGCTTAGACTTCCATTCCACTCCGCAACTGGCACACAATGGTTGCATTGTTTACACTATGCAAGATGCAAGCCCCAATTTGGCAAGATTTCTTCAACAGTATCTTCCAAACCCTGATATATGGATGGACAAGAGTAGCAAAGACAGAAGAAAATGCGGTCTGCAGATGCTAGAGATCAGAGTCAAGAGAGTGGTGCTGGAAAAGCACAGCAGGTCAGGCAGCAGCCGGAGAGCAGGAGAATCAACGTTTTGGGCGTAGGCCCTTCCTGACGAAGGGCTTATGCCTGAAACCAAGCGCAGCAAAGGCACAGGAAGGCCTACACCTCAATTTCCAAACTGCATGCTACCTGCTCTTGTCAAGATATCACCAATCATACAGAATCAATGAGTCAAATAGTGGAACCTTTCCAAAACAATGTTGTGGGAGTTCATACATGACACAGACCATAAGGCTTGAAGAAAGCAGTCCACCACTACCTTTAAGGGACAAGGCAGAAATTTTGTATTTTTAAACAAACAGTGTAATTTTTGTATTTAAATGTTTATGCTTAATGCTTGCAAGATAACATTTAATAATGAGAGTTTATAAAAGTATATTCAAAACAACTAAAATGACATTAAACGGGCATTAAAACACTCTGTCCTCCATAAAGGCAGTCCCTAAAATCTACCTTTTGATCACCTCTCCTAATATCTCCTTGTGTGTTGTAAAACTTTGCTTCATAATTGTTTCTACAAAATAATTTAGAACATTGCACCAATTACATGATAAGTGTGCTATGCAAATACAAGTTGCACTTGATTAGAGATGAGCAATAAGTGTTGGCCTTCCTGGTGAAATCTCATTGAAAAACCTAGAGTCTACCACAGAGTTGAATACAAAATGAAAATGTAGATTTTGAGTAGAGTACAAAAAAAGCAAACATTTCTGTACATAACTGATCCCACCTGGTTAAACACTGCTCATTTTCTCCATTTAGACTCAAGTGTCAGCATATAAGCACAGCTTGTACTCTACAGCTGGACATAGCTGAGGCCACTCAGAATAACAATTCAGTGACTGCCAAAAAATTGTCCCAAGATTCCATTTAAGATCCCTGCCGACATGCACGATTCCAAAAAAAACAAAGAATGCTGTTTGGTTTTTAACACTCTTCCTTCAGGCAACAGATATCACCTCAGCAGGAAAGAAGAAGAAAATGGCAGCTTGCCATGTAAATAGCAAATGGATCATTTAAATTATTATGCTTACCTTTTCCTTAAAGATGGCCCTCTCTTCCAGTGTTAGTGTGTCTGCTTTTGCGATGACAGGAACAATGTTTACCACCTTGCTCAGACGTCTCATAAATTCTATATCTAAGGGTCGAAGACTGGGGTGTTGAGAAAATACCAATGCATTAAAAGCTTTGAACACATGCACTTAAAAGTCAAAAATAATTTTGTATTACATCATTGACTAATTTGTTCATCGTATTTTTTCTCTCAACTTCTTTAGTTCAGCTTCCAAGTTTGCACTGGGAACTTCAATTATGGGAGCTCCTCCCAATTTGGAAATGGCAGATTTCGAGAATATAAAGAATTAACTGTGCATCATTTGAACATGGACTTCAAAGACAACTTCAGTACTAGGTGAGTGCCAATTTCCTGGTATCTGGTCAGATCATCTTTGTTAAGTACCTTGAATAGTGATTGTTTTCTCTGAAATTGTACTGAAAGATGGAATAAAATCTTTTAACAGTTTCAGGCTATAGTTAGACATATTTGAAATATTATTTTGCACTCTAATTGTACATGCGCAAACTACTGTTAGACACACTATACTGTAATATTAGCTGACTGCTTTAAAAGAGAAAACCTAGGAAACTAAATTTCCATCACCACTGGTTAACTCATTTATCAAGGCTGTAGTATCACTTAATGGCTTTCTCACTGATCATTACAGGAAACTTTGATTAACAAAAAGAAGAAAAATGATATTTTAAGCTGCATAGTCATGTCCTCTTTCTGTTGATTCCCAAAGATGACAACCATTTTTCATGTGGATGTTTGCAACTCCACAAGAAAATTGGCTAATCTTTATCCAAACATAATTGCACTCAAATGATCCAGATAAAGGACAAAACTTGAAATTTGGTAGCTCTAATGGCTAGCTTCCATCTTGTAAATGTCCATGGGGCCAGATATCAATGAGACAACACCCCAAAAAAGTCTGATGAAAGTAAATCTCTAGAAGTTGATGATGCAGCTTGCTTGGGTATGCAAGCAGCACACAGTCAGAGATGATTTCTAGCCTAAACACTTAAATGAATGAAGAGTATGTGAGAGAAAATTTTACCTAGCTAAAAAGTGTGTAAATTCAGGCAATTTACAATTAGTGAAATAAGAAGTTGTTTCCATTTTTGATGGAAGAATAAGTGTTTTATCTTAATTGCTGAGATGGAAGGCAAATTAAAATCCCCCGGAATGAGAAAAATCAATTTTTATGGTTCAAGCACAAAGACCCACCATCTCATGTTAGGGGAAAGGATAAATCGACACTTGGATAATAATGATCTGAGTAAGCACACTCCACGTGGATTTGCAAATTGTAATTTATGCTCAATATACTTGATAAGGTTCCACGTGGTAGACTAATTAATAAAGTTAGGTCACATGGGATTCAGGATGAGCTTACCAACTGGATATATACTTGGCTTAATGGCAGGAGACAGAGTGATGGTGGAGGGTTGCTTTACGGACTGGAGGCTGGTCTCCAGTAGTGTTCCACAAGGATCAGTTCTAGCTGCTCTACTGTTTGTCATTTATATAAATGCTTTGGGGAGGCTATAGAAGGCATGGTTAGTAAGTTTACAGATGACACCAAAATTGGTGGCATAGTAGAAAGTGAAGGTGGCTTGATAAAATGGGTCAATGGGCTGAAACATAGCACATGAAGTTCAATCCGGATAAATGTGAGGCATTGCATTTTAGTACAACAAACATGGGTAGGGCTTTTACAATTAATAGTAGGGCCTTGGGTAGGGTTGTAGAACAGAGGGACCTCAGGGTGCAGGTTTGTAATTCTTTGAAGTTTGCGTCACATGTACACGGGGGGGTTAAAAAGTGGTTTGACACGCTTGCCTTCATTGCTCAATTGTCTGAATACAGGAATTGGAAAGTCATATTAGGATTGTATAGAACATTAATACAGCCCCTTCTGGAATACTGTGTCCAGTTCTGGTCCACCAGTTATAGAAAGGTTTTTGTGAAGTTGGAGAGGGAATTTACCAGAATGTTGCTGGGTATGGAAGGTTTAAGTTATAAAGGCGGGGATTTTTTTCACTGGAGAGGAGGAGGTTAAGATGCAACCTGATATAAGTTTGTAAGATCATGAGGGGTATAGATAGATGGGAGATTTCAAGACTAGGGGGCACATTTGAAGGTGTGAGGAGAGACATTTAAAAAAAAAACCACCTCAAGGGATAATTTACAGAGAGGCTGGTATGCACGTGGGTTGAACTTCTTGAGGAAGTGATGGTTGCGGAAACAATTACAACATATAAAAGACATTTGGACTTGTACATGAATAGGAAAGGTTTGGAGGAAAATGTGCCAGCAGCAGGCAGGTGGGACTAGTTTAGTTTGGGATTATTTGGGACTGGTTGGACTGAAAGTTCTGTTTCTATGATGTATGATTCTACGACTATGACTATCAAGCTTATTTCAGGGTAGTACTAAAAAAAACTGCTAAAAAGGGGATATAGTGTACTTGGATTTTCAGAATGCTTTTGATAAGGTTCGCCACAGGAAAATGGTTAGCAAATTTACCTCCTCACGGTATAGGAGGTAATGTACTGGCAAGATTTACGAATTGCCTAACCGTTGAAAAACAGTATGAATGTATCGGTAATTCTCACATTGGAAGAGTGGGACTAGTGGGGTACTGCAAGGATCAAATGAGTTCTGAAGATGGGTCACTGGACCCAAACCGTAAATTCTGCTTTCTCTCCACAGGTAATGAGCTTCTGCAGCAATTTCTGTTTTTGTTACAAGGATCAGTAGTTGGATCCGAGCTGTTCACAACATACATCTGTGATTTAAATGTGGAACCAAATGTACTACGCTTTATATTCTAAAATTTAGGAGAAGTGGAAATCTGTGTTATGAGGAATGTGTAAAGCTAGAGCAATGAGGCTGAGTTAGACAACACCTAGCATCCTGTGTGCAGATTTGATCTCCTTATCTCAGGAAAGATATTACCACAATAGGGAGTGTGCAAGTCTCAGCAGATTTGTTCCCTGGATGGCAGAAATGTCTAATGAAAGATAGGGCGAACTGGGCCTGTATTCACGAGAGATGTGAAGAATGAGATTTGGTCTCACTAAAACCTACAAAATAGTGAAATTCATTCAAGGTACAATGCAGATAAGATATTTCCCAGGCTGCAGAGTCTAAAACCGGGAGACGTGTGATTTAAAATAAGGGTTTATTCAGGACTGAGATTAATTTTGTTTTAATTCAGGCAGTGGTGAATTCTGTACCCCAGGGAGGCAGGGAAGCTCCGGAGTACTTTTAAAATATAAAAACAGATATTCAATTCCCAGCGGTGAAAAGGGTTAAGGGATAGTCTGAGTAAAAGACATTCAAGTATGCGCTCAGCCATGATTGTAATAAATGGTGAAGCAGGCTTGAATGGCCTACTCCTGTTCCTTTGTTCACCATGGAAAAGGAATTGATCAGCCTTAAAAAGGTATCTATTGCCATGCAAAGCAGGTAGTCATGTCCTCTGAGACAGAGTCTTACTAATACGTGTCACACACACACACACACACACACACACACAAAGCCATTATGCATAAAAATCATCCTGCATTTATACCTTTTAGATTCATTGCTGAGGGGATGAAATCAAGGTATGTCATGAAACTCAGGTATCACTTAATCAGAAACCGGGAATACATTTGAATCATACCAGATAGGGTGTGATACATGATAACCATCTTCTCCCAGTATATGGCAAAAACATATAGATGGTAATCCTGCTCTCACTGTGGAGGATTGTACCTACTCTATATTGATTTAGCCAAATCCAGATCTCCTGAATAGACCACCAAGCTGACCTGAAAATGTAAATGAGGCAACTATTTGTGGGATTCCTTTTAATGCGCAATAGAAGTTATTCCAAGCTTGGATAATTTATTTGTACAGCCATATTTGAAGAGCAGAAGATGGGTGTGTGTGCGTGCATGAGGGGTCATTGGGTCTGTCTGAATCAATTACCCTTTTTCACCCAAACATAGGAAAAATAATCAATTCATTTAAAGTGGGTAAAAAGGACTGAAATCAAAGAGAGAAAAGCATTAAATTACTATAGTAATTGCATACAATTGTCAACAGATGGCAGTATACACGTTAAGATTATTTATCCTGCTATTTGCAGAGTTAAGATTTTAACACACTGGCGTTGTTAGCATACCACTGCAGGAATTACATACAGCTCTTCTCCTCCCCCAAAAGTTGTCTCAGGGTAGCAGTTAGAGAAGATCTGCCGTCCAGCCCACTGCCTCTGAACTTCCTGTACGTAATAAGTGCAATCCAAAGGGAAAGAGTTGCTGAAACACTCAAACAATAGACTTCCGACATTTGGAACAAAGCTGAGAGTTAACCAGTTTAAGAGGAAAAGTGAATGCCTTATATTAACCTCTGGGTACAGTAATATGCCACAATATATAGTGCAATTGGAGCTACACATGGAATCTTAAATACAACACTACCCTTGGGGATCTGAAAGGTTGATTTAATGAATCATATTCTATTTGATGGAAGTCTTACTCCCTCAGCTTTCCAACCATTATTCATCCTTTTAAGGTTGAATAAGGGTCAATAGACAGCTGTCCAGTTTTGACTCCCAGTCCAAAGAAAGTTCATTAATAACAATGACTTTATGTACAGTTTTATTCAGATACATGTGGAATATCACAGCCCCAATTGGATTCGGTTGCAGTATTTAATCTAATTTTGAAGTTCCTTTTAAACAAGCAGATAATCCACAAGATCAAAAAGATATTCTTGAAGTTTTAAGTTATTGATGGAAAAACCTCCATTTGATGATATTTCACGAAAATGCACATCCATCTCCTTATATCCCTCACCATTTGATTGTAACACAGCAACACAGCTTTGCTCAACAATGTTAGGGTTCATGCAGAGTGGATAAAATAGAAAATATTTATACGTAAGTCATTTTAATATATCAAAAACACCTCAACATGCAAACATCCTCCACGAATAGTCAGACTCAAAAAGCTAACTGAATATTAACTATACCAGAACAAAGTGAAAAATCACACACCACCAGGTTATAGTCCAACAGGTTTAATTGGAAGCAATAGCTTTCAGAGCACTGCTCCTTCATCAGGTAGTTGTTGTCACCAGCATCTTCAAATCATATATACCAGAACAGTAGTATTAGAGGAATCGTCTAGCTGTTGAAGATGTGGAAATCTAAATGAGAAGTTTGATTCAGTGTCTTAGGGGGCTCGGTCATGGACTTCAGAGTCTTTAAAGGAGACACATAGGAAATTATTCTACAGATATATGGAAAACAGTAACACTGTTTTACAAGAAATTTGGGACTTGAACAGTCAAGTATAAACTGAAAACAGAAAACAAATGGAGACTTTCTGCACAGAGTGAACGAGAGAGGAAGGAAATCTGAGATGAGGTAAATGAGGGGAAAAAAAAGCATTTTAAATGTTTGCTGCAATAAGGTAACCTTTGGATGAACGACCCAAGATTAGTTGGCATTCCGCATTCACCATTACTTTCTGATCCTTAGAAATTAAATTTTGATTTAATATTTAATAGCTTCATTCTATTTCCGGAACTCTACAAGGTTATTCTACTTGTGGAATGTGGTGCTTTGGCCTTCAAGGATTTCATTCTGTTCAATGTTGTGAATTAATTAAAAGGGCTTGAACTGCTGAATTTGTACCTCTTGAAGAGAGGATCTTGGAAATTAGATTACTGCATGATACTAATGGTCCTGTCACAAGACTTCAGACTCACACAGCAACATCATTTCATGTTGGAAAATAAGATCAGCACGTGTGAGGTTAATCCATTTTTAGAGGAGAACACGAAAGTGGTTTTCTGTCTGCCAAATTAAGGAGATAGAAACTTTTCATCAGTTGTCTCATATACTAATAGGTTTTCATTAATGAAACATTGTCAGTTCGGATTCATTTATTGCCCATCCCTCATGGGCGGGCCAGCACAGGTGCATACATCATTATTGACCCCAAACACTTGCTAATGCTGGTAAAAATATCTCACTTTATTTTTATCCTTTTTGCTGACTCTTATAAACATTTACAAAAAGTTCTTGCACATCAATTCTACATCTTCCCCTGCTGGCATTGATGATTTTTAATATTTGTATTCTATTGCATGGTAATAATGGCTGCAACACAAAACATTTTCTCGGTTAGAGAACTCTTTGATCTTCACAAACTCTACCAATGATAACCGTTAGACATATACGGAATAAGTATTGTTTGAAAGTCAGTGACTAGAAACAGCTCAAATTCTACAAGTATTATAAAGTTGCAGAGAACCTCAGTGCTAGAAGGGGTTCAAAGCCCAGCTGCCCTATAAGTGTGTCAGGATACAGCAGAAAAGGTTGATTAAAGTAACTACATGGTTTCAGACAAGTAATTCAGTGATGAGATTAATCATAATGCTCGGCGCTCAGTTGAGAGAAACAAGGTGCAAAAATATCCAGAATGCATAAAACATGAACAGGAACCACCATATCATTAATCATAATGTATTCCATATCTAATATTTATGGAATGCATCATGATTCTCAAGCAATAACACAGTGCCTAAGTTAAGATGACATCACCAATGCTAAAATATAGAATTAAAAAAAAAAGAACACAGCTGCCGAAATCTGAAATACAACCGAGTTTGCAAATATAGTCCCTTGTAAATCAATAACTTGTTTTCCTCTTTCAAATGTGGACTGGTCTCGTGTATCTCCAGTGATTCTTTTATAAAGGCAGTGAGAGAGTGTTTTCATCTGTGCTGAAGTATCCCCAGTGATATTTGATCTACTGGTGTGAACGGACAGAAATTTGTGGGTGGACGAAGTATGCAAGGAAAAAGTATTGCTCAGTGTGGGCTCTTGTAAGTTTTAGAACATAGGCACTTAGATCAATGATCTGACCACAATGTGGCACAACCTGGGCAAGGGAGAGTACAGAAGCCGTAAAATACAAAGAACATGTACACTACAGCTTTGAATATTAATAAGCAGAATTTAGAACAAATTGTACAGGGTTGCAAAAATATTTTTTCATAAATATTCGACATGAAAGAGCTATTAAAATCCCAGATTCAATCAAGTGACGATAGCTCATTCTTTCATTTTTTTTTTAAAATAAAGAAAAAGCTACATTTACTTGAATGGTTTGCAAAATGTTTGTTTTAAACTAGAACCTTACTATGTGGTTTCTGTGTTCAGATTCTCATTCTTGTTCTAGCCCACAACAGCTTCTTTTCAAGCGGGACTGTTTAAAAGAGTCTAACCTACTCTTTGTCTCCAAAAATGGAGTGGGCTTGTAAAACCACAAACTTAAACCTGTGCCTTTGCCTCATTTTACCCTCTTTTGCTGTTTCTCACACACCTAATTAGTGATATTTTCTTTCAGGAACAGCTTGCATAAATTAAAAACCTGTACTACTACATTCCAACTCCATTTCCCTTACATGGCAAGGCAAAAGATGCTGGTCACAATACAGAATACTTACTGGTAAACAGAACATCCAAAGAGCATAGCGTCCTAAAGAATTCACAGCCAGTTATTGATAATTAATATTTACCCTCAGAGTTAGCTAACATGGACATTATTGTGTACAATTACCAACAAACACAAGTTTTTCACTTGTGGACCAATTTTGTTCCATTGGACATCTACTATATCTATATCTGGAAACTCTTGTTCCTACTACAAGATCAGCCAAACATTTTGGAAACTTCTAACTCAGAGATCATTTATGATGGTTGTAATGGTATGGAATCTTGCTGCAGCCTGAGTACATCGGCAATAAAAGACCAGCGAGTATACAGGAAATCATTCTCTAATTAACGTGTCATCTGTACTTGAGAGAAAGACCTCTCATATGGAGCTTTGCCAAATATATATTATCATGATAAGTTTGGAGAAGATTTGTAGTTCAAATTGAGGTTCTGGATGCACGTTTGCTCATGAGCTGGAAGGTTTGTTTGCAGACATTTCATCAACACACTAGGTAACATCAGTGAACCTCTAAGTGAAGCACTGGTGTTCTGCCCAGTTTTCTATTTGTATGTTTACGTTTCCTTGGGTTGGTGATGTCATTTCCTGTGATGGTGAAGTCATTTCCTTTTATTTTAAGTCAAGGGTGATAGATGGGATCCAAGTTAATGTGTTTGTTGATAGAGTTCCGGTTGGAATTCCATGCTTCTAGGAATTCTCTGTTTGGCTTGTCCTAGGATGGATGTGTTGTCCAAGGCAAAGTGGAGTCTTTCCTCCTCTGTATGCAAGGATACTAGTGAGAGTGGGTCATGTATTTTTGTGGCTAGTTGATGTTCACGTAACCTGGTGGCTAGTTTTCTGCCTGTTTTTCACTGTTCTTGCAAGGTATTTTATAAATGATATTAGTTTTCCTTGTCCATATAGAGTCTTTCAAGTTCATTAGCTGCTGTTTTAGTGTGTTGGTGTGTTGTGGGGGATCATGATGCTAGGAGGTCTGAATAGTCTGGCAGTCATTTTCAATATGTCTTTGATGTAGGGGAGAGTGTCGAAGGTTTCTGGTTACGTTCCTAGAAGCATGCATTCTATCCAGAACTCTATCAACAAACACATCGATTTGTATATCATCTATCACCCTCAGAAAAAACAAACAGGAAATGATATCACCAACCCAAGGAAACTTAAACACAAATAGAAAGCAGGGCATAGTACCAGTGCTTCACTGGAGGCTCATTGATGGTGTTACCTAGTATGGTGATGAAACGTCTCAAAACAAACCTTCCAGCTCGGCAAGCAAACTTACATCCATGTATTACGATGCTAACTGTATTGAAAAGAATCAGTGTCACTTAAACTACCAAGACTTTATTCCCATAAGTTGTGGAAGAAATGCTAGAAACATTTTTAAGTTAGCTCTCTTTCAGCAATTAACTGATTAAACCCCTTCAAAGCCCCTGTAGCAATTGCTCATTACATGCTCAAAAGATTCATTCTCATTTAAGCTGTAACTCTTTGGCTGTTACTCAACAATAACTACAACTTGCATACTTAGAGCACTATCATCAGAGCCAACACTCCAAGATTGTTCACATCAACACTGTCAAAGAAAACAAGACAGGTACCCAACTACATCAGGAGATAGGAGGACTGATGACTAATGACTAAAAGCTTGGTCAAAGAGAGAAGTGTCCTAAAGGAAGAAAAAAGGTCAAAGGCTTTGATGTATAGGAAAGAAATTCGGAAATGTGTAGCCTTGGCAACTGAAGGCACCACTGACAATAATGAAGCAGTTAAAAGTGGGATGTTCAGTGAGTTAGAATTGAAGGAAGGTTGAATGTTGAGGGCTGTTGGATCTCTCAAAGATATAGTACGAGGTGAACCCAAAGAGGGATTGAAAGCAAGAACAAGATTCATTTAAAAGTTGAGGTTCTTGATTAATAGGGAGCCAATATAGCTCAGCAAGTACAGGTTTAGTACATTGGGATAAATGTTGGCAGAGTTTTGGATTAAAACTAGTTAAAATGTTGGGATATAGTCAAACCAGTCAGGAATGCATTTCAGTAGTTAGGTTTAGGAGGAAATGAAGACACGGATGAGGATTTCAGCAGTTGAGTTAAAGCAAGAAGAACACAATCAGGTAACATTATAAAGACAAGTGTACTTAGGTGATGGTACCGGTATGCAATTAGAAAGTCATTTGGAATTAAACATGACAACTGTGCTGTGGACAGATTGGCTCTGCATCAGTTGACAGGAAGAGGAGTAGAATCTGTGTGGAGGGATTCGAATTGTAGCAGGAACCAAAGACAATGAAATAAAAGCAAAATACAGCAGATGCCAGAAATCTTAAATAAAAGAAGAATGTGCTGGAAAACACAATAATTCTGGCAGCACGTATGGAATACAACAGAATTAACCTTTTGAGCTATTCCTAAGGAGAGTCATCGGCTGGAAATGCTAATTCTGTTTCTCTCCTCACAGATGCTGTCAGTACTGTGGAGTTTCTCCAGCAGTTTGTCTTTGGAATAAAAACCAATCTGCTCAAATCTTGCCAAATATTTAACTGGAGAAAATTTCTTCTCATCCAGTACTGGATTTCATACAAGCCATCTGGCAAGTTAAAGATAGGAGTCAACAATAACATTTGCTTTCAATGTCCAAGTTTTCAATTTGACCAATTCTCACACTCTTTGAAAAATTAATGGTTAACATTTTATGAATTTGTATTGAAACTAAAAGACTGTATTTTTGTAGTGTCTTTCAATGGAATCATTTTTAAGGGCAGTCAGACAGTCAGAGATGTACAGCATGGAAACAGACCCTTCGGTCCAACCCATCCATGACAACCAGATATCCCAACCCAATCTAGTCCCACTTGCCAGCACCCGGCCCATATCCCTCCAAACCCTTCCTATTCATATACCCATCCAAATGCCTCTTAAATGTTGCAATTGTACCAGCATCCACCACATGCTCTGGCAGCTCATTCCATACACGTACCACCCTGTGTGTGAAAAGGTTGCCCCTTAGATCTCTTTTGTATCTTTCCACTCTCACCCTAAACCTATGCCCTCTAGTTCTGGACTCCCCGACCCCAGGGAAAAGATTTCATCTATTTATATTAACCATGCCCCTCATAATTTTGTAAACCTCATAAGGTCACCCCACAGCCTCTGACACTCCAGGGAAAACATCCCCAGCCTGTTCAGCCTCTCCCTGTAGCTCAGATCCTCCAACCCTGGCAACATCCTTGTAAACCTTTTTTGAACCCTTTCATGTTTCACAACATTTTTCCAATAGGAAGGAGACCAGAAATGCATGCAATATTCCAACAGTAGCCTAACCAATGTCCTGCACAGCCGCAACATGACCTCCCAACTCCTGTACTCAATACTCTGACCAATAAAGGAAAGCATACCAAACGCTATCCTACCTACCTGCGACTCCACTTTCAAGGAGCTATGAACCTGCACTCCAAGGTCTCCTTGTTCAGCAACACTCCCCAGGACCTTACCATTAAGTGCATATGTCCTAAGATTTGCTTTCCCAAAATGCAGCACCTTGTATTTACCAGAATTAAAACTCTATCTGCCACTTCTCAGCCCATTGGTCCAGATCTGGTTTTAATCTGAGGTAACTCTTTTCGCTGTCCACTACACCTACAATTTTGGTGTCTTCTGCAAACTTACTAACTGTACCTATTATGCTCGCATCCCAATCATTTATGTAAATGACAAAAAGTAGAGGGCTCAGCACCGATCCTTGTGGCATTCCACTGGTCACAGATCTCCGGTCTGAAAAACAACCCACCACCACTACCCTCTGTCTTCTACCTTTGAGCCAATTCTGTATCCAAATGGCTATTTCTCCCTGTATTCCATGAGATCTAACCTTACTAATCAGTCTCCCATGGGGAACCTTGTTGAACGCCTTACTGAAGTCCATATAGATCACATCTAATGCTCTGCCCTCATCAATCTTCTTTGTTTCTTCTTCAAAAAACTCAAATCAAGTTTGTGAGACATGAGTTGCCACGCACAAAGCCATGCTGACTATCCTGAATTACTCCTTGCCTTTCCAAATACATTCTGTCCCTCAGGATTCCTTCCAACCCTTAGGATTCCCTCCAACAACTTGCCCACCACCGAGGTCAGGCTCACCGGTTTATTGCTCCCTGGCTTGTCTTTACCACCCTTCTTAAACAGTGGCATCATCTTTGCAAACCTCCAGTCTTCTGACACCTCACCTGTGACTATCCATGAAACAAATATCTCAGCAAAAGGCCCAGCAATCATTTCTCTAGCTTCCCACCTGAGTTCTCGGGTCCACCTGATCAGGTCCTGGGGATTTACCCACCTTTAACCATTTCAAGACATCCAGCACTCCCTCCTCTGTAATCTGGACATTTTGCAAGATGTCACCATCTATTTCCCAACAGTCTACATCTTCCTTATCCTTTTCCACATTAAATACTGATACAAAATATTCATTTAGTATCTGCCCCATTTTCTGTGGCTCCACACAAAGGCTGCCTTGTTGATCTTTGAGGGACCCTATTGTCTCCCTAGTTACACTTTTGTCCTTAATCTATTGTAAAACCCCTTTGGATTCTCCTCAATTCTATTTGCCAAAGCTATCTCATGTCCCTGTTTTATCCTCCTGATTTCCCTCTTAAGTATACTCCTACTGCCTTTGTACTCTTCTAAGGATTCACTCGATCAATCCTGTCTGTACCTTACATATGCTTCCTTCTTTTTCTTAACTAAACAATCAATTTCTTTATTCATCTAGCATTCCCTATACCTACCAGCCTTCCCTTTCACCCTGACGGGAATATACTTTCTCTGGATTCTTGTTCTCTCATTTCTGAAGGCTTCCCACTTTCTAGCCGTCCCTTTACCTGCAAACATCTGCCTCCAATCAGCTTTTGAAAGTTCTTGCCTAATACTGACAAAATTGGCCTTTCTCCAATTTAGAACTTCAACTTTTAGATCTGGCCTATCCTTTTCCATCATTATTTTAAATCGAATAGAATTATGGTCACTGGCCCCAAAGTGCTCCCCCACTGACACCTCAATCACCTGCCCTGCCTGATTTCCCAAGAGTAGGTCAAGTTTTGCACATTCTCTAGTAGGCACATCCACTTATGGAATCAGAAAATGGTCTTGTACATACTTAGGAAATTCCTCTCCATCTAAACCTTTAACAGTATGGCAGTCACAGTCGATGTTTAGAAAGTTAAAATCCCCTACCATAACCACCCTATTATTCTTACAGATAGCTGAGATCTCCTTACAAGTTTGTTTCTCAATTTCCCTCTGACTACTGGGGGGTCTATAATACAATCCCAGTAAGGTGATCATCGCTTTCTTATTTCTCAGTTCCACCCAAATAACTTCCCTGGGTGCATTTCTGGGAATATCCTCCCTTAGCACAGCTGTAATGCTATCCCTTATCAAAAATGCCACTCCCCCTCCTCTTTTGCTTCCTTTTCTATCCTTCTTGTAGCATTTCTTTCCTGGAACATTCAGCTGCCAATCCTGTCCATCCCTGAGCCATGTTTCCGTAATTGCTATAATACTACAGGCCCATGTTCCTTACCATGCCCTGAGTTCATCTGCTTTCCCTGTTAGGCCCCTTCACTGGTGTAAAATAGGAAACGTGGCAGAAAATTTCTATATTATTTCATTTCCTCCTAAACTTAACATTCCTACAAACAGCTATGCGGTAATGTCCAGATAATGTCACATTAATGGACAGATCATTATTGTCCACAGCACCAGCCATTATTTCTCTTCTCTTTTCTGAAAATGATTATTGTGCATGAGTTTAAAATGTGTCAGATTAAATTCTATGTTTAAATTCTGCTTGTTAGAGCATGGTAAAGTGAAAACCAAAGAATTTCACACTGAAGAACGCAATGGAGCAATACATAGATATAGTAACTTGCAACTATTTCAGATAGCTATTTCAGGCAGGGGGCAATCACTGGTCTGCTTGACCTATTGATCACAGAATTCTTTCAGTACATTTCAAGATGAAAACACCATTTCCACATCAATGCATTGTCATACTTTGATTGTTGATTTGTTAAATTTCTTTCAAAGCTGACTAAAATCTCCAAAGTAGTCAAGTGTTAGAAGATAGCAATACGATCAAGATTACAAAATTTAAAAAAAGTTACACTTCCATGTCGACTTCCATACCCAATAAGTCGGATAAAGATGAAATGCATTTCACAAACTTTGAATTGCCTTATAATTTGCAAAGATTGTACATTTGCCTGTAGAATAGATACTGTTGTTGGAAGCATGCAAATTAATTTGTCAATACAAAGCTCCCACAAACAATGTTGGAAAGAACACTTTTTTTGACATTCATTAAAGGATGCTTATTGGCTTAGATACTGGGGAGAACCCACTCTCTTGACAAATTTTCTTTGAAATATTACATGGGATGTTTTATGTCCAGCTACAGAGAGTAAAAGGAATCTGTAACAATAGAAAATCAACACCACCAAAAATGCAGTTATCCCTTTGTACTAGATTGGCCATCTAGATTGTTGTACCCTCGTCTCTGGAGTAGGACTTCAACCAACAACTCTTCCATGAAACAAGCTAGAGTGTCACCCAAAATTGACAGTGATAAAATAGCATTACTCATTCAGATATAATTTGGGGATTCCTTGTTCAAGGAGGTTAGGACCTTGTTTAATTGCTAGCCCCATGAACAATCTCTAACCAGAGGACGAGGGAGGAGGACAGTCCAGTTGGATAACAAAAATCACATGGTCAGAGTCAGACTGAAGGATCAGGAGACGGATACAAGCAAAAGTGGGAATCCTGAGACTTATGGTAATACTGACTCACATCAATAAATTCTGTTGCATTAACATGGACAGGAGCCAGGAACTTCTCCTCCACTGCTAACTGACAGCTTGCTTATCACGCACTGCAGCCAGTTAATTTTAGTGTTCTACTTCTCGCAAGGAAATTAAGAAATAATTTTTGCCCCACAGCATAGTGTTAAGTGGACTATTTTCTGAAACAAAGTGGATTTGAGGAATGAATTGCAAGGTGGAATCTGAGTTGCTAACTGGGACTGCACCCTTCAACTGTTGGGCTGACTGGATGCATGTCCATTCAAGGTATGACCTCGCATGCGAAATATGCTTTGTATTTAACAGACACATCCACTGACAAAACAGAAGAAGCTGGAACTTCTCCGGTCTGGCTAGCATGCTTGTGAGAAGGAAGCTGCACAGTTGCTATCAAACCTGCTGATTATTTCCAGCATTTTCTTCTCAATGTCAGATTCTGAGAAGCAGTAGCATTCACTTTTGTGACAATCAGGGACATGCTCATTATCTACAAGACCTTCATTAGCATCCAGGTAGAACAAGGGCAAGCAGTTTACTTCAGCAACTATTATAAATTTGACTGAGGCAGCATTTCCTGAGGTCAATGATCAGCAAAACAAACTGGGAGCCAAGAGGTACATACGAGTGCCCAGTTGGTGCAATGAAGTATATACAGCAATGCACTCTGGTGTCCTGGATCCGTTTCTTCCTATTGACAGTCAGTTCTTCTTTCAGATATGTCTCGTACTGATCATTAATAAATTCTGTGATTGGCTGCCAACTAAAATGGAAAATTGGAAATAGAAAATAATTAAACTGACCAAGCAGAAATATAACTACAGCAGAGTTATCAAAACAACTGATAAACTGGATGATTTAGAATAAAATTAAAATCAAGTTCAGATTTGCCTTGAACTTCCAAAGGGTCATGTTCTTTGATGTGGTTATTTTGTAGCTGTAATGTTATTTTCCACTTAAAGGAGGAAAGTCAAGTTGTCAACTATGAATGTTTCTAGAATTTCATTTCATTAATATGATAGTAACTACTTTCATGTGGAAAGTTAAAATTCTGATCAGAAACATCACATTTGGACCAGCCAAAATCAGACCAACCTATCATTTACCAACTTGCAGAATTAATGGGGTTTGAACCAGTTATTTAAGATTGCAATTTAAAAATCAGTTGGGACTTAATGAAGAGCTTGCTGAGTGCCAAAAGTTTCTCACTGGGAGGTTGCATTTAACACATCTGGATGGACATAAGAAAGAGGAACTGGAATTTGTTGCAAAACAAAAAAGCAGTGCAGGAGTAATTTAACATATCAGACAAAAGAAAGGACAATTACACAGATGTGACTGGCTTTGCTCATTCTGAGGGGTGAAGGATCTTCATCTGAAAATAGACCACTGAACTGAAATCTGTCTCAATAATGGCCCTTGACTAGATTCAATTTACTGATGTGCTACTTACTGATTGCATTCAGCATACCTTCATGAAGTGTGCAAACAAAATTACATCTTTTTGAAGTAAACAAAGCACTTTAAACACTGCTTTGAAATAGGGTAGTGATCCATGCTAAGACAAGCGATGGCACAATTTAATGTGGAGTTGATTGGTACTCACCAATTTTCATTATTTATCTGATCACCAAATCCTGGAGTGTCAATTACTGTCAGTTTCATGCGGACTCCCTTTTCCTCAACATCTGCAATAAATTAATTGGTTTTGGATAGATCAAGTCCATCAAGAAAAAGATAAATCAATTCCATTAACTAATGGCTGGATGTTCTCTTAAAAAAATAAGGAAACATTCTGTTCCAGACGGAAGCATTAGCAGTATTTTCCATATATGTATTCAGCCATACTGCTGTTTTGTTTCCTGAACAAATACCCCAATTATTCATTGACAAAATTACTTCAAAGCTTCAACTATGTTACTTTTAATGGAGTAATTGGATCTGCACATACTAGAATCTGGGCCAGGTATGGCCACATTCATCTCGAGAAAAATGTTGTGTGATTTTGCATAGACATTATGTCTGACCAAGAAAGTGAATTCCTCTAGCTAAGGGTCCATCTGATCACTGCATGGAAATAACTCTTCAAGCTACAGGTTTATAGCTCACATGAATGCAGCAGCCATCACCTCTTCAGCAGGAACCTGCAATCCTGCTGCACATCCATTCACCACCAAGGTGATCTGAACGATCTCTGCTTCTCCCCCAGAGAGAAGGCAGGAACGGTCCCCATCCTCTATTCCCCTCCTTCACACAGCTGAGCTCTCCTCACAGTGAGCAACTTCCTCGTAACTCCTCTTGTTTTCTTCAGATCAAAAGGTAGGAACATATGAGCCCCAGTTGTGCCTGTCTCATTGCGGGCTATGTAGAACATGCCTTGTTCCAGTCAGACTTGAGTCCTTCCCACAACTTTCTTTGGTACACTGATACATCGGTGCTGCTTCTCCCTCTTCTCATAAATTGGGAAAATTTATCAACTTTTTTCCTCAATTTCCTTTCTGATCTCACCTTCACCTGGTCTGTCACCAACTCCTCCCTTCCTTGACATCTGTTCCTATTTCTGACGATAGGCTGGCCACTTCTATCCTTCACAAAACCACTGACTTCCATAGTTACTTTGGCTATATATCTTCACATCCTACTTCCTGTAAACGGACACCATCCTATTCTCCCAGTTTCTCTGTCTTCATCACATCTGTTCTGATGATGCCACTTTCCACAAGCGGAGCTCTGAAATGTCCTCTTCTTCCTCAAACTGAGGATTCCCACCATTGTGGTTGACAGGGCCCTTGGCCTTGTCTAACCCGTCTCCTGTATTTTTAGCCTCACCTCTTCCCTCACTTTCCATACCACTAGCATCTATATTTCAAAGGATCATAAGCTGTCACTTCTGCTATTTCCAGTGGGATGCTACCACCAGACACAGTCACCCAGCCTCCTTTCCGCAGAGATCATTCTCCCTCGGTCCATTCTTCCTCTATTCTCAACATCTCCCCACACCCCTACAGCATGTTCCCATGCAACTGCAGAAAGTGTAATATCTGCCTGTTTACTACCTCCTCCTTCACTATCCAAGGCATCAGACACACCTTCTAAGTGAAGCAGCGATTTACCGGCTCTTCACTCACTCCTCTATACTTTCAGCTCACAATGCGGCCTTCTCTACATTGGGAAAACAAAATGCACACTGGTGCCTGCTTTGTAAAACACCTACCCTCAATCTATAAAAATGACCCTGGCTTCGATTTGCTTGCCACCATTTTGCCATGCCACTATTTGTGTCTCAGGCCGGTTTCAGTGGTCCAGTGAAGTTCAATAAAAGCTGGAGGAACAAAACCTCATCTTCTACCTAAGCATCTTACAGGTTTCAGGACTCATCATGGAGTAAAACAATTTTCACAATGTGAACACCCTCTTTCTGGTTTGTTAAGCTGCTTTCACTCCCTTCAGTCCCGTTTTGTATGAGTTGATCCCAGCACAGCAAACCCATTTCAAATCATATACACTTCTCATTAGCACATTACCCACCATTTTTCTCTTTCTCTCAGCTTTTCAGGAATTTAATTGTTTGCCTATCCCTTTTCCTTGCTCTCCCTGGGCCCCATCTCCATGCACTCTATACACTCCACCTCCTCCCAACACGCACACATCATAAAAAATCCTTTTCCCAGCTACTTTCATCTCTGACGAAGGGTCATTGAACTTGAAACATTAACAGTTCTTCTTTCTCCAAATGCTGTCAGACCAGTTGAGTTTCTGCAGTGCTTTGTCTTTGTTTCAAATCACCAGCATCTACAATTCCCTGTTTTTATCCCATGATAAAATCCAATGGCCACATGGGAAATTGGTGGCAGGCAAATGGAAGCTGGGGTCATCTTTATAGACGGAGGATAGGTGTTTTACAAAGCAGTCACTGAGTCTGCATTTTGTCTTCCCAATGTAGAGGAGGCCACACTGTATTGGGAAGACCTCCATCACATCACTCAACTCCACTACTGCTTCTGAGACTCTTAGATGTTCTCTTTAGATTTGACTGTTCCAACATACTCCTAGGTGGCCTTCTATTTCAGTATATTTAAGATCTTACAAAACTCTGCTATCCATATCCTGATTTACGTCAAATCATGCCCATATTAGCACCACTCTCCACACCACCCCCCCCTCAGAATTCTCAGAGGATGAAGGAAAATGGACTCCTGACAGCCACTGGATATTACAACTCAGCAAAACTTGGAAAGCAAACTCATGTGATACGTGGAGTGACTTTGGATGGGGTTCTGAAAATTTTACTTTTCTGGAGCAGGTGTGGCAGAATGCAAAATATACCATGAGATCAGTGGTGTTAAGAAACTAATATGGACTTCAGTAGGCAAATAATACATTAAATCATTAATTAAGTTTTAATTGACGTGGTTTTATGGTATAAACTGGAAAACATGAAATTTTGTATGATAATCCTGAGTCAGTCATGGAGGATTCAAACTTCTCTTTAAAGTTATCATCGCTATGGAGACAGGAACAGCCCATTTTGCTAAACTGGTTCCCAGGCAAAAGTGAGCATTGCAGATGCTGGAGATTAGAGTTGAGAGTGTGGTGCTGGAAAAGCACAGCAGGTCAGGCAGCATCCGAGGAGCAGGAAAATCAACGTTTTGGGCAAAAACCCTTCATCAGGAAGGGTTCCCAGTTGAGCAATGGCTCCATCATTCTCATCTTCAAATCTCGTCATGGCCTTGTCGGTCTTTTCTCTCTCACCTGTTTTAGCTCAAAAGCCCTCCAAAGATGACAGCGTCCATCTAATTCTGAACTCCTGATCATTCACAATTTTAATTGCTCTATCATTGATGACCGTGCTTGTCTAACCTCTGGAATTATTTCCTAAACCCCTCTATCTCCATATCATTTAGAATGATCCTTTAAAATCTAACTGTTTGGCCACAGCTTTAGTCACCTGTTCCAACGTGTGGCTTGTTGCAGAAAATTTCTTTTAACCATTTTGGAGCATTTTACTACACCAATGGTGTTACATAAATGCACACTGTCGTTGGTTGGCTGTTCACTTGATGCTTATAGTTCAATCTCTCCAACGAAACGTTGTGCTCCCTGCTTCAAAGTGGCAGTTGGTTTCATAACATTGATGTTTTCAACGTCTGTTCACACACTGCAATGAAGCATGGTTTCTTAAGTTGGAGGATTGGGGGAGCTCCATGAGTGGGCTGGGAGCCAGGCTTAAGGGGTTTATGAATCTTGAATGCATGCCTGTGCATGGAAATGTTTCTGATGTAAGCAGAAATACTGGATGGGCAACAGCATCACTCTATTGAGGGATTCTTTGCTGTTTTTCATTTATTGCTTGACAAATTATCTTGGCAATTCAAACTATATTTTGGTCAAGAACTTCAAGCTAATAAACAATTACATTTTTCCCACGCAGTAGACGCTTCAGATATATATCGGGTCCAAAACCAACAATCACATTTAAACTGGAAATGGGGCAGATTAACACTGTAATCTCAATCAAAGACAGGATCCATAAAGTACAAATATTACATACAGGATCAGCCTTACATTATATTAATAATAAAGCAAATTGTATTATATTACTGTAATGTGCAAAACCTTAATGTGTCTTTAATTGCATTAAAATAATCCCATAGATTTAGGATGGATTGTGTGAACAGGCAGATGTGGCCATGTGAATGCACAAGAATTGCACTAGCATCACTGTTCACATTTGTTTGTCTCTATGCATTAGCTCTCAAGTTTAAACAGTGGTGAAAAAAAACTTAATATGCAACAGTTACTGAGAAATATTTATTTCCCAATTCCTTTTGGTATTATGCTAAAATGCCAAAAGAGACAGCACAGTGCAGCAGACTACCACTCATCAGAAACTAATAAGAATTGAAACAACTACGGATGCTTGAAATCAGGAACAGAAACAGAAATTGCTGTGTGGTAGAAGGGGTCACTGGTCCTAAAACATTAACTCTGATTTCTGCAGCCAGACCTCTGAGCTTTTCCAGCAATTTCTGTTTTGTATCAGAAATCTTGAGTTAGACACTGCAACAGTGCAATTACATAAATATATTTACAAACCATTTTCATGGATGGACTCACCATGGCTGATAGATTTCATTTCAACTGTTTGGGGAATTCGTTCATCAGTTCCTTCAACAGATTTGCGACTAACTTTGGATTTGAATAGGGTGTTTATCAGCGTGGATTTCCCCAAACCACTCTGACCTGTGTGTGTAAGAAATACTTTGAGTCATATCACAAACCTACACTGGTAAGCAATATCCCTAATAAAACATGACAATGTTGGTTCTTCGCTCAACTTTAGCTTTTAACTCAATCTTCTGCAGAAGTAAAACAACTGTGGAAAGATAAAGGATCTGCGATATCATGGAGCAGCTGCAGGACATTCTTGAGTTGGAGGGTAAACAGCCTGTAGTCTTGGAATACATAGGTACCATTGACATTGTTAAACAAAGGGATGAGGGCCTGAAAGCTGAATATGGATTCTCCTTAACTGATGTCCCCAAAGTGTTTTTACAAAGGTATTAAGGACAAAAGGGTAATGAGGGGGAGGACAGGGCTTCTCAAAGATTAGCAAGATGGCCTTTGTGTGGAGCCGTAAATGGGGGGAGATACTAAATGAGTATTTTGCATCAGTGTTTACTGCGGAAAAGGACGTGGAAGATATAGGGTGTAGGGAAATAGATGGTGACATCTTGAAAAATGACCATATTACAGAGGAGGAAGTGCTGGATGTCTTGAAATGCATAAAAGTGGATAAATCCCTAGGACCTGATCAGGTGTACCCAAGAACTCTGTGGGAAGTTAGGGAACTGATTGCTTGGCCCCTTGCTGGGATATTTGGATCATTGATAGTCATAGGTGAGGTGCGGAAAGACTGGAGGTTGGCTAACATGGTGCCACTATTTAAGAAAGGTGGTTAGGACAAGCCAGGGAATTATAGACCAGTGAGCCTGACGTCAGTGGTGGGAATCCTGAGGGACAGGATTTACATATATTTGGAAAGGCAAGGACTGATTAGGGATTAGCATGGCTTTGAGCATGGCAAATCATGTCTCTCAAACTTGATTGAGTTTTTTGAAGTAACAAAGAGATCAATGAGGACAGAGCAGTAGATGTGATCCATATGGACTTCAGTAAGGCATTCACCAAGGTTCTCCATGGGAGACTGGTGAACAAGGTTAGATCTCTCAGAATACAGGGAGAACTAGCCATTTGGATACAGAACTGGCTCAAAAGGTAGAAGACAGAGAATGGTGGTGGATGGTTGTTTTTCAGACTGGAGGCCTGTGACCAGTGGAGTGCCTCAAGGATTGGTGCTGGATACACTAATTTTTGTCATTTATATAAATGATTTGGATGCAAGCATAACAGGTACAGTTATTAAGCTTGCAGATGACATGAAAACTGGAGGTGGTGTAGTGAACAGCGAAGGAGGTTACCTCAGCTTACGTGATCTTGATAAATGTGAGGTACTGCATTTTGGGAAAGCAAATCTTAGCAGGACTTAATGGTAAGGTCCTCGGGAGTGTTGCTGAACAAAGAGACCTTGGAGTGCAGGTTCATAGCTCCTTGAAAATAGAGTCACAGGTAGATAGGATAGTGAAGTGGTGGTTGGTGTGTTTTTTTATTTGGTCAGAGTATTGAATACAGGGGTTGGGAGGTCATGTTGTGGCTGTACAGGACATTGGTTCGGCCACTTTTGCAATATTGCGTGCAATTCTGGTCATCTTCCTATTGGTAAGATGTTGCGAAACTTGAAAGGGTTCAGGAAAGATTTACAAGGATGTTGCAAGGGTTGGAGGATTTGAGCTATAGAGAGAGTTGAATAGACTGAGGCTGTTTCCCTGGGGCTTTGGAGGCTGAGGGGTAACTTTATAGAAGTTTATAAAATCATGAGTGGGATAGATAGGATAAATAGATAAAGTCTTTTCCTTGAGGCCGGAGAGTCCAGAACTAGTGGGCAGAGGTTTCTGGTGAGATGGGAAAGATATATGACAGACCGAAGGAGTAACTTTTTCACACTGAGGGTGGTACGTGTAAGAAACAAGCTGCCAGAACAAATGGAGGAGGCTAGTATAATTGCAACATTTAAGAGGCATTTGGATGGGTATATGAATAGAAAGGGTTTGGAGGGATATGGGCTGGGTGCTGGCAGGTGGGACTAGATTGGTTGGGATGGACAAGTTGGATCGAAGGGTCTGTTTCGGTGTTTTACATCTCTATAACTCAGTCAACTTCATTCATGTGAAAGAACTTCAAACAATTATATGCATTTCTTAATGGCAAACTAATAATTCAACTGCAAAACAAGACAATAAATATTAACCATATTTAATATCAAATTTTCTATTTAGCTAACATGCCAGCCAAAGTAAATGGCACTTGTGGTACAGTCAGGAGCATTAAATGACTGAGTAGATAGATTTGGGGGGCAGAATTTAGATATTACTCTGTCTGACAATAGACTATCCACAAGAAAAAAAATGTTGAGTTCTGTTTTGCTAGCAAGGTTATATTTCTGGAGACCAGAGCAAATTCTCAACATTGACATTCTATTGAAGTAATATTGCATTATCAGGGTGTCACTTAAGTGATATTTTCTCAGATAGAGGCAGGAAATTCTTTGACACTATTCAGAAACCATTCCTCAGTATTTATACAACAATTACACCTCTTGTATCACTATAAACAAATAATTGGTCACCTATTTCACTGCTGCCAGTGTGCACAGTTAATTACCATATTTTGGCACTGACTACACTTCACAAAGAAAGTTCATCATTAGTTGTGAAGCATGTTCACATCCCCTGAGGTCATATCATGAAAAGTTTACTAACTTCTGGATGGACCTGTATCCCTTAACTTCTGATTCCATCCCTAAACAGAAATTTAGATCATTTCTTTTCCCCAGGGAGGTTGGAAACATTTTGGTCTATGATTTCACCTCCTTTGTGACAGTTTACAAGGCATTAAAAACCATGCTCGCTGATTTAAAATGGAATCCCAATTTGTCTAGCACTTGCAAGCTAAGTTTGAATTGAATAGTCATTTTTTTTGGTTTAAGTAAAAGCAGTTGATTGTATTTCTGGCCTGGGAGATGAGTCCGGGCTGGAGTCCAGAGTGTGCAGGCAGTCTGAGCACAGGCTGGCTTGGAAGGATAGTCCTGAGGACGAGTCGCAGGCCAGAGACCGAAGCAGGAGGCAGTCCGAGCCTGGGTTGGGTTTGGAGAGGAGTCCTCAGAGGCGAGCCCTGGAGGAAAGTCCAGACCGGAGACCAGCACATGGAGGTTGCAAGGCCTCACGTTCTGAAGACCATTGGGCATGGACACAGTGAAAATGACAGTAATTTAAGAATTTTCAAAGATACTTTTATTCTAATTCTGGACAGGCAGGTGGGCAGAGGGTGAGGAGTTGCCTTGTTAGTTAAAATGAAATTAAATCTATGGCACTGAATGACATCGGGTCAGATGATGTGGAATCTGTGTGGGTGGAGTTGAGGAACCACAAAGGCAAAAAAAATGAGTGTTATGTACAGACTCCCCAACAGCGGTCAGGACCAGGGGCACAACTAGTACCAGGAAATAGGCAGGGCATGTCGGAAAGACAAGGACACGGCGCTCATAGTGGACTTCAACATGCAAATGAGCTGGGTGAATAATGTTGCTAGTGGATCCAAAGAAAAGGAATTCATGGAATGCTTCCAGGATGATTTATGGAAGAGCTTGTGATGGAGCTCACAAGGGAGAAGGCTATTCTGGACTTTATGCTATGTAATGAGTCAGACTTTATGAAAGATCTTAAAGTAAGGGAACATTGAGGAGGCAATGGAGTTTGAAAGGCAAAATCTGATGTACTGGTGATATAGTTAAATAATGGTAATTACAGGGGCATGAGAGGAACGGATGAAAATTGACTAGAAGCAGAGCCTAGCGGGAAAGACAATAGAGCAACAAAGGCAGGAGTTTCTGGGTGTAATTGAGGACAAAGTACACAGTACAGATGTTCATCCCATAGAAAAGATAGATTATCCGGGGTGGAGGGGGGGGGGGGAGGGAAGAGTGGGGAGTTGTGGATTAGGCAGCCATGGCTGACAAAGGAAGTCAGGAAATGTATCAAAGAAAAAGAGACAGCTTATGAAGTGGCCAAGAGCACTGGGCAATCAGAAGATTAGGAAGACTGCAGAAACAAACAGAGGATAACAAAGAGAGATATAAGGAAGATGATCAAATATGAAGGTAAACTCACCAGTAATTTAGAAATGATAGTAAACGTTTCTTTCAATACATAAGAAACAAACAAGAGGCAAGAGTAGAAATTGGGCTGCTCCAAAGTGATGCAGGAAGGCTAATGATGGGAGATAAGGAAGTAGCTGAAGAACTTACCTTTGCATCAGTCTTCACAGTGAGAGACATGAGTAATATCCCAATAAGTAAGGAGAGTCAAAGGTCGGAGTTGAGTATGGTAGCCATTACAAACGGGAAAGTGCTAGAAAAACTAAAAGGTCTAAAAGTTGATAAATCTCCTGGCCCGGATGGGCTACATTCTTGAGTTCTGAGGGAGGTGGCTGAAGAAATAGCGGAGGCATTGTTGTAATCTTTCAAAAATCACTCGAGTCAGGGAAAGTCCCTGATGATTGGAAAATCGGTGTTGTAACCCCCTTGTTCAAGAAAGGATCAAGACAAAAGGTGGAAAACTTTAGGCCAATTAGCCCAACTTTGGTTGTAGGTAAAATTCTAGAATCCATCAAGGATTAAGGATGAGATTTCTAAATTCTTTGAATATAGGGTCAGCTTAGAACAAGTCAGCATGGGTTTAATAAGGGGTCATGCCTGATAAACCTGTTAGAATTCTTGGAAGAGGTAACAAGTAGGTTAGACCAAGGAAATCCCAGTGGATGTTATCTACCTAGACTTCAAAAAGACCTTTAATAAGGTGAGGGCTTATGGTGTTAGAGGTGAGATACTGGCATAATTAAGGATTGACTGTCTGACAGAGGGCAGAGAGTTGGGATTGGAATGGTGTACTACAGGGTGTTTTGTTGGGGCTGCTTCTGTCCACTGTATATATTAATGATCTGGATGAAGGGACTGGGGACATTCTGGCAAAGTTTGCCAATGATATGTAGTTAGGCAGACAGGCAGGTAGTTCTGAGGAGGTGGGGAGGCTGCAGAAAGATTTAGGCAGTTTAAGAGAGTGGTCCTAGAAATGGCTGATGGAATTCAATGCAAGGTGTTGCATTTGGGGAAAAAAAAAGAATGCAGGTATGGACTATTTTCTAAACAGCAAGACAATTCATAAAGCCAAAGTACAAAAAGATCTGGGAGTGCTAGTCCAGGATTCTCTAAAGGTTGGCTTGCAGGTTGAGTCAGTAGTTAAGAAAGCAAATGTAATGTTGTCATTTATTTCAAGAGGGTTGGAATGCAAAAGCAGTGATGTGCTACTGAGACTTTATAAAGCTCTGGTTTGGCCCCATTTAGAATACTGTGCCCAGTTTTGGGCCCCACTCCTCAAGAAGGACATACTGGCACTGGAGTGTGTCCAGCAGAGATTAAAGCGGATGATCCCTGGAATGGGAGGCCTAATATACGATGAACGGCTGAGGATCCTGGGATTGTAGAAGGTGTAGAAGGTTGAGAGAGATCTAATAGAAAATACAAGATAATGGCTTAGAAAGGGTGGTGCTGGGAATTTGTTTCTGTTATGCAGGGAGACTAGGACCCGTGGGCACAGCCTTAGAATTAGAGGGGAGCAATTTAGAATGGAAATGAGGAGACATTTCTTCAGCCAGAATATGGTGGGCCTATGGAATTCATTGCCACAGAGCACAGTAGAGGCCAATGCTAAATGTCTTCAAGGCAGTGATTGATAAATTCTTAATCTCGCAAGGAATGAAGGGATACGGGGAGAGTGCGGGTAAGTGGCACTGAAATGCCCATCAGCCATGATTGAATGGCGGAGTGGACTTGATGGGCCGAATGGCCTTATTTCCACTCCTACGTCTTAAGGACTTTTGAGTACTTTTTAAAACTTTGCATTCCTATGCCAAGTTGTTTTTTACTCTTTCAATTCTGTAACAAACACTTAAAGTATCTGTACCTGGTTACTGAACACCTAAGATGACAAAGTGCACGTGACAATTAAAGATATTTTATTCTAAAAATATTTGAATATTTATATTAATTTGTCCTATCACCACAAATCCTCCAACTTTTGTCACACTAGTTTCATTCATAGGAATTGATCTGCAGTTTAGGCTGAGGAACTGGGAGATAAAAACTAGGATTACAGTGGATAGTGCGATGACACCATACAGGTTTATACAGAGAGCTTACAACAGAAGTTCAATACAGCAATAAAACTTTTATTGCCTGCTACTCAAACAGTTAGTTAAATTTAACCACCATTGAAATACACAAGTTGCATTACTACTGTATTTACTTCTGTTATTTCCTGTCTAACAAATTTGTTTAGCAATACAATCAAGGACATCTTATGTAGACAAGTACTAAGGGCTCATGAGATAAAGCCAACAACTGACAAATAGTGATTTGGGTTCAATCCCTGGTCATGCTACAAAATTTATCTAAAAGTCCACAGGGCGAGAAGGCTCAGATCCCAAGAGAAAAGAGCTTTAAATTTACAAGTCAACAACAAAATATGTGGAATAAAATGAGTGTTAAAAGTGTGACAAGCCATTATGTTGCCGAAAATGCTTTCAATTACTCAGTGGAGGCGAAATAATTTTCTTCATCAATGGTGTCCCTTGAGTTTCATCATACCAGAGTCCCCAATTACATTGCTCACTCTCAGTCACTGCTTATATTTTGCAATAGTCTATGCTCACATTTGCTCCTTTAAAACGTTTTCTTCAATGAAAAATAACAAGCTCCAAATATCTCTTCAAAGTTTAGAGCCTCAAATGATACAATCACCCTTAATGCTCTTCTGACTCCTATTTGGCCGAACCAAGTCAGGACAGCACTGAAAATTAAATCATTACTGTTGTCAACAAAGAGAAAAATAAGAACCAATTATCTTTGTGGGCGGCACAGTGGTTAGCACTGCAGCCTCACAGCACCAGGGACCCAGGTTCAAATCCAGTCTTGGGTGACTGTGTCTGGAGTTTGCACATTCTCCCAGTGTCTGCGCGAGTTTCCTCCTACAGTCCAAACATGTGCAGGTCAGGTGGATTGGCCATGCTAAATGCTAAGTTAGGTGTATTAGTCAGAAGGAAGTGGGTTGCTCTTCGGAGGGTCAGTGCGGACTTGTTGGGCCGTAGGGCCTGTTTGCACACTGTAGGCAATCTAATCTAAATATCTTATTAAACTGGTTCATTCCAAAACAGCCATAAACTTCAGACTTCAAACAAAATATGCAAATGTAGTATAGGAGACTCTGTGCAGTTGTGCATTGCTGACATACACATAAATTCCATTGTTTTTAATAATGGTAAAAATAAACATCACAGGACAACGTCAAGTTAAACCTCTTCAGCCTAAAGTTTTGAATCTGGAAGGAAACATTGCCTTAAGGCAATGGGAACTCACTTCCAGCTCAGCTCCACATTTCTGTGCACTCCATACAACATTCCTCAGGTCACCATAAAAGGCAAACTATCAAATGATAAGTCTAAATCATTTGGCTAATGCAGACTACATGAATCATTCTATCTGGACCATGTAAACTTGGTTTAAATGCAGTGTTTTGATTGCAAGCATTAATGGGTTATATTTCAAGCTATCATTGAAAACTGAACTCCTGGATATCTTCCAAAGATAATCCTTGAATGGTAAGCTTCTTAACCTTTAATAACCCAAAGTTAAAAATGACAACTCCAGGTTACAGGCCGGCAGGTTTATTTGGAAACACGAGCTTTCGAAGCGCTGCTTCTTCCTCAAGTGGTTGTGGAGAAGGGGATAAGACACAGAATTTATAGCCAAATTGTAGAGCGCCATGGAGATGTGATGATGCAACAAACAATTTTAGATCATGATTTGGAGATGCCGGTGTTGGACTGGGGTGTACAAAGTTAAAAATCACACAACACCAGGTTATAGTCCAACAGGTTTAATTGGAAGCACACTAGCTTTTGGAGCGACACTCCTTCATCAGGTGTTTGTCCAATTAAACCTGTTGGACTATAACCTGGTGTTGTGTGATTTTTAATTTTAGATGAAGTCTTTTATTTTTTAGAATAGGATGTATCAGTTTCTGTCCTTTGATATGTAAATCCCAGAGCTTTTCTAACAATTGGTGCCACCTCAGCTCAGACAGTGCATTAAGGTGTGAGGTCTGTCTGTGTCTCAATACTGTGTTAGACTGGTTCTATTACAAAAGTGGCATTTTCAGAGTTTTCCATGGATTCATACAGTTTTTGAGCAAAATAAAATGTAATTCTGCAAAAACAAATTCACCCCATAAACGTGTGCGTGGGAGAGACAGTGAGTGTGTGCATGCAGGCGTGAGTGCATGAGAGAGAGAATACGTGTACATGCGTGTGTGTAGGCTTGCTTAAGTGTGAGAGAGAGTGTAATGTGGTTTATGCCTGAGAGAGGGTGGGTGCACAAGACAGTCATAGAATCATAGAGACATGCAGCACGGAAACAGACCCTTCGGACTAACTCGTCCACGCTGACCAGATTATCCCAACCCAATCCAGTCCCACCTGTCAGCACCCAGCCCATATCCCTCCAAACCCTTCTTATTCATATAAAGTACTGGAGGGGGGGGGGAGGGGTGCATGTGTGAGATAGAGCTTGTGTATATGAGAGGGGCTGTGTGCACATGCGTGTGTGCATAGTGCAGTGGGGCCACCTGTAGTGTGACATGAACTCAAGGTCCCAGTTGAGGCCATTCCTGTGGATACTGAACTTGGCTATAAGCTTCTGCTCAGCGACTCTGCATTGCTACTTGTGCTGAAGTTCACCTTGGAAGATGGTCACCCGAAGGTCCGAGGTTGAATGGCCCGAACTGCTGAAGTTTGCCCTGACTGGAGGGAACACTTCTGCCTGGCGATTATTGTGCGGTGTCCATTCATCCATTGTCATACTGTTTGCTTGGTCACACCAATGTACCATGCCTCAGGGCATCCTTGCCTGCAGCATGAGATAGACACCGTTGTGTAAAAGGTGAGGTCTGCAGATGCTGGAGATCAGACCTGAAAATGTGTTGCTGGTTAAAGCACAGCAGGTTAAGGCAGCATCTAAGGAACAGGAAATTCAACGTTTCGGGCCAGAGCCCTTCATCAGGAATGAGGACAGTGTGCCAGGCAGGCTAAGATAAAAGGTAGGGAGGAGGGACTTGGGGGAGGGGTGATGGAGATGTGATAGGTGGAAGGAGGTCAAAGTGAGGGTGATAAGCCGGAGTGGGGTGGGGGCGGAGAGGTCAGGAAGAAGATTGCAGGTTAGGAGGGTGGTGCTGAGTTGAGGGAACCGACTGAGACAAGGTGGAGGGGAAGGGAAATGAGGAAACTGGAGAAATCTGAGTTCAATCCTTGTGGTTGGAGGGTTCCCAGGCAGAAGATGAGGCGCTCTTCCTCCAACCGTCATGTTGTTACGTTCTGCCGATGGAGGAGTCCAAGGACCTGCATGTCCTCGGTGGAATGGGAGGAAGAGTTAAAGTGTTGAGCCACGGGATGGTTGGGTTGGTTGGTCCGGGCATCCCAGAGGTGTTCCCTGAAGCATTCCGCAAGTAGGCGGCCCATCTCCCCAATATAGAGGAGGCTACATCGGGTGCAGCGGATGCAATAGATGGTGTGTGTGGAGGTGCAGGTGAATTTGTGGCGGATATGGAAGGATTCCTTGGGGCCTTGGAGAGAAGTAAGGGAGGAGGTGTGGGCGCAAGTTTTACATTTCCTGCGGTTGCAGGGGAAGCTGCCGGGAGTGGAGGTTGTGTTGGTGGGGGGTGTGGACCTGATGAGGGAGTCACAAAGGGAGTGGTCTTTGCGGAACGCTGATAGGGGAGCGGAGGGAAATATATCCCTGGTGGTGGGGTCCGTTTGGAGGTGGCGGAAATGACGGCGAATGATACGCTGTATGCGGAGGTTGGTGGGGTGGTAGGTGGGAACCAGTGGGGTTCTGTCTTGGTGGCGGTTGGAGGAGCGGGGCTCAAGGGCGGAGAAGCGGGAAGTGGAGGAGATGCGGTGGAGGGCATCGTCGATCACGTCTGGGGGGAATCTGCGGTCTTTGAAGAAGGAGGCCATCTGGGCTGTACGGTATTGGAACTGGTCCTCCTGGGAGCAGATGCGGCGGAGACGAAGGAATTGGGAATATGGGATGGCGTTTTTACAGGGGGCAGGGTGGGAGAAGGTGTAGTCCAGGTAGCTGTGGGAGTCAGTCGGTTTATAGTAGATGTCTGTGTTGAGTCGGTCGCCCGAGATAGAAATGGAAAGGTCTAGGAAGGGGAGGGAGGAGTCTGAGACAGTCCAGGTGAATTTGAGGTCGGGATGGAAGGTGTTGGTAAAGTTGATGAACTGTTCAACCTCCTTGTGGGAGCACGAGGCAGCGCCGATACAGTCATCGATGTAGCGGAGGAAAAGGTGGGGGGGTGGTGCCAGTGTAGCTGCGGAAGATGGACTTTCCACATATCCTACGAAGAGACCGCATAGCTGGGGCCCATGCGGGTGCCCATGGCAACTCCTTTAGTTTGGAGGAAGTGGGAGGATTGAAAAGAGAAGTTATTCAGGGTGAGAACCAGTTCAGTCAGTCAAAGGGTACTGGTTGGTGAGGCGGGAAAGGAAGAAGCGGAGGGCTTGGAGTCCTTCGTGATGGGGGATGGAGGTGTACAGGGACTGGATGTCCATCGTGAAGATAAGGCGTTGGGGACCGGGGAAGCGAAAATCATGGAGGAGGTGGACGGCGTGGGTGATGTCCCGAACGTAGGTGGGGAGTTCTTGGACTAAAGGGGACAGAACCGTTGCTGAGTGTTTGCCATGTACGTGGCAGGACGTGTCCTCACACGTAAGGGTGGTATCGGTGTGGACACGCCGATACGTCTAGCAGCGGCTGCAGTGACAAGGCTTTATGGTGTTGTTGTCCTGAAGGCTAGGCAGTTTAATAACCCAGATCATTAACAATTTACAAATACTGTTCATACATTCCCACTGAAATGCACAATTAAAATTTGAGACCTTGGAGTGCATTTTCATAGTCGGAGGTAAACAGGGTAGTGAAGGCAGCATTTGGTTTGCCTGCCTTTATTGGTCAGTGCATCGAATATGGGAGTTGGGAGGTCATGTGGAGACTGTACAGAACATTAGTTAGGCTACTATTGGAATACTGCATTCAATTTAGGACTCCCTATATAGGAACGATGTTGTGAAACTTGAAAGGGCTCAGAAACGACTTACAAGGATGTTGCCATGGTTGGAAAGTTTAAGCAATAGGGAAAGGCTGAATAGGCTGAAGCAGTTTTCCCTGGAGCATCGGAGGCTGAGGTAAGAGCTTCTAACAGTTTATTAAATCATGAGGGACATGGATAGGGTAAATAGCCAAAATCTTTTCTCCAGCCACTAAAACTAGCCAAAACTAGACCAAAACTAGAGGGCGTAAGTTTAAGGTGAGAGAGGAAAGATTTAACAGAGACCTAAGGGGCAACCTTTTCATGCAGAAGGTGGTGAGTGTATGGAATGAGCTGCCAGAGGAAGTGATGGAAGGCTGGTACAATTACAACATTTAAGAGGCATCTGAATGGGTATAAGAATAGGAAGGGCTTAGAGCACCAAGAGCCAAACGCTGGCAAAGGGGACTAGATTAATTTAGGATATCTGGTCAACATGGACAAGTTGGACAGAAGGGTGCATATCTGTGTTGTACATCTCTATGTCAAAAAATGAAAAGTAAAGGAATTTCAATTTTGAAAATAGAATCTGTGGTAGCAACTGTCTTTTGAACTCATTTCGCAGAAACCGAATAGTGGGATCCTCAATATTGTGGTGTATTTTTGGATTACTTTTCAAGTCAATCATCTCATGGTCACTGCACCAATGTAAAACTTCAAAGGTAATGTCACCTGCTTCAGCTTTCTTCCATTTTTAAGGCAAACTGATTACATGGCATTAGAATATGTTCCAGGCAAGCAGCAAGTCATCACTTAGTAATGAAAGAATTGGCAAGTCTTCGGCTTTTAAGTTATATTGCTCAGGAAAAGAGGGGCTCCTGGCCGATGGTAAATTATTTCAAGTGTCTCATTTGGAGGAACAATGATAAGGATAACTGACACCTTGAAACAATGGCCTATCTTGTAAATGAACCGGGCAACTGATCAGATGAAGCCATGGTAAGAACCCAGTTTTATTCCTTTACGCTTTCGACCATAGAAGTTATGCTGAGGCTGGAAACAAAGGGGGTAAGTCATCAAATCTTGGATTGTTCACTGAAAGTGCACACCAGTTGCAAGATCTGTGGAAGCCCAGATGAGAGATTCACTTGGTAAATAAAATTGCTGCAGTATCACCAGCATCAAGGCAGCAGTCAAAAATAAAAATGACTATTTTTAATGCACCTCAGGAGATAAAGCCATGGGCCCTCCCCAAACCACTTAAGCCTTCAAACGTAGTCCAATATTTGCTAAGATTATGCAGAACTGATTACTCCACATTCCCACCTCCTGTTGAAACCTTTCACCCCTTTGCTGATTAAGAATCTACCCACTTCTGGGCAAAGAATTTACTTCCTTTGCCTTTCGAGAAATAGCCTTCCAAAGACTCACTACCCTCAAAACAAATATTCTCATCCCTGCCTTACATGTGGGATCTCTTATTTTTAAACAGTGACTTCTCGTTCTAAAATGCCCCTGAGTCTAACATGGCAGCAGAATAGCAACACAACACAAGGGCTCCTTCCTGGAGCTCGTCTGCTCTATTCGCTTTTTCTTATCTTCTTCTTTCACTGCTTTCTTTTCTGACTTTGATTATTCATCTTCTACGGAGAGCAGTTTTGTGCAGTATGGAGGAGAGCGAATGCAGCACGTGGGAGATTGAGTCATCGCAGAGAACGAGCCGAACTTGGCAGTGAGAGAAGTCCCCCAGCATTTGCAGCAATGACAAATGCAGGGGAGATCAAACGGACCTTCGAGAGCGCGCTTTGTGCCGTCCAGACCGTGGCAACAACTGGGGGTCTGGATCTTGACTGCAATGGTCAGTGATCAAGCCCAATGTGGGAAGAGCGAGACCAACATAAAAGTGGGGGAGGTCGTCCCCCAGCATCTGTTGTGACAGCAAGAGCAGGCAGCCTGGGGTCTCCCGTAGAGCTGGCCAAAGCAGAGAAGAACGGCTAAGGCAGTGGACAGGGGGCCCTTAGAGGGAATGCAAGCGCAGCATGGCCAAGCACTTAAAGACTTCATTTCTCTATTTTTCTACTTTGCACCTAAAATGTTGTACCTACATATTTTTGGACTTAAGATGGTGCTGGGAATGGTGACACTGTACACTGTTCACTGTGCTCACAGCTATTTCTGTACTAAAATACACATGATAATAAATTTTAAAGTTAGGATTAGATTTTAACACAAAACATTCTCTCTATATGCATCTTGTACAAGTTCCCAAAATAGAATTTCACCTAACTCACTATTCAAATACCATCCCTGGCCCAAACTCCTTGAAAGTTTGACTGGAGATTGATAGTTTTCTGGTAAACAAAGTAGTAAAGGGTTTTGGAGAGTCGTGGGGATAAGAGACATTGCAGTGGTCAAACAGCCATGGTTGTATTAAAAAGGCAGAGGGGACTCAATGGGCTAAAACAGCTATTCTTTTCCTATGCCCTATAACCATTTTGATCTCAAAGATATTTCTAGATTGTTTAGTTCAAACGAACAAGCTTCAATTCTGTTGTGCATCAAAAGTGGCTTAACCAAACTGACTTAAGCCCATGATTCAAATGGTCTCTTGCATAAGCATCCCGCATTGCACAAGCATGCAAGGCCAATTCAATGTCTATTGTGTTAAATTCAAAGTATTTGATCATCAGGTTAATTAAAGCAAACTTTTGTTCTTTGATAACTTACCTACAACCATTATATTGAATTCAAACCCTTGCTTCATAGCTTTCCTTCTCATCTGTTCAAGAATGGAATCAATGCCCACATATCCAAAATTTTCAAATTCTGGCTTCTCATTTTGCATGGACTGCTTTACGATCGCGTCTCGAGAAGATTCAGACATAATGCTGGGTTTGATCGAGCTATTTTCTGCACCTACCAGTATGGAAAAGAAAAAAAAGCAATTCATACATATATATACATACATACACACACAGAGATCAAATTATTGTATGACAATAATCATTGTAATGCTATAAATGCAAACGACTTAATCCCGGAGAGAGATTGGGGGGGAAAGCTAATGAACGAGCAGCAACTAAGAGTTGCACAGAAACTGGTTTTAGAATACCAAGATAAATATCCAAGGTCAAAATACACACATCTAAACACTACTCAAGATGGCCTATTGGGACTCTTTCTGTTCTCAATAACTGGTTTTCTCATAGATGACGACAAACCAGGAAGCCCAATAGTCGAGAATTGTTGTCATACAAGAGGCAAGGGTGGACACAGTAACTTTGAAACTCTATTTTGTACTTCCTGAAGTATCAAACTAATCTAGTTTTCTAACTTCAAAAAATAGTCACTCAAGGAGGACATGAAGAGGAACAACTCTACCTCTTGCTGCAGGTACAAGCACATTAAAAATGTCAAGGAAACTGAACCCATTAAAAAAATTGCATATGTTTTCATTACACTCCAAATATAGCTGCTACAAAATATTAGATTTTTGGAAGGAGGTAAAGCAAAATTATATCGACAATATGACATTTCAAGAAAGAGAGATTCCAGTAACATTCCAAATACATCATTGTAGTCAAACAGTTTTATCAGGGATGGAGATCCTTAGAATAAAATGTTTTTGCAATTTTAACCATCAATATGGTAATTGGATACTGTACTTAAATTTCCTCTTAGTCACAACATTACGATGCAGATTTGAAGAGTTTTGCTAATCTTCACACTGCAAAGTTTGAAAAGTACATTTTCTTAATGCAAGTATCTCTTAAGGTCACAAGGATCTCAAAAATCTTGCATGCTAACTATAACTTCAATACTCTCCCTATTCTACATCCTCTCTCCTCCCCTCAATTCAGGTTCTGAATCAGAGGAGCATTTTTGGGATTGAAGCTTCATATAAACAAATTATTTATAAAAGCTTTTGCTGGACAAACAAATAGAAATGGCCATCACCTTGAGAGACTTTTTACTGAATACAAGAGGACCACTATTAATACCAAGCATATACTATACATACCTATACAGAAGGTAACATGGGATATCATACCACAGAGAACCAATTGATTGAGACGAACAAAAATTTTAAAACAAATATGAATAAAGCACTGATTTATTCTGAAAGCAGCGACCTTTATTGGATAAAGAAATTTTCTCTCTGCAGAGAAATATACAGAAACCGGACTTCTCAGATGAAGTCTATACAATCTTGTAGTTAATCTCGTTGTTGGTTAATGGCCTTATGGTGTTCTTCAGGATTTTGCATTGGAATGTGTTGTGATTAGAAGAAGACTGACACAACATCTTCTAAAGAGACCAAGGACCTTTCTGAAAACAGCAAACAGTTATGTATCTAATCAGATTGAAGGATGTGTTTTTGGTGTGCAAAATGTCGCAACCAGGTTAGCCAATTAAAATCATTAACACAATACTAATTCAGGGACAGAAAAAAAAAATTGACAGATTTAAAAAGGCCCAACCCAAGATTTTAAAATCTCCAACAATTATTAAAACCTAAAGGAATGGAGGTGTCATACTGCAGGAGCTAATTTTTAGTGCCAAGGAGGAAGGAAGTTAAGATGTAACAAGCTGTTAAAACTTGGAATGACAAGTGAAAGCTTTGTATATAATTAACGCCATGTCTATTACACAAATGCAGCCATTTTGCCCGATTCACGTCTCAATGCTGACACGTTTTATAAAGATACGGCCTAACCTCTGCAGCAACAGGGCAATACAGTCAGTAATTTCCTGATCTTGATGTTTAAAATGTTGACTGTGCAATGGCTAACATTTATTTTCCAATTTGCATACCCACAATTTTGATTACCAATAGCCCATTACTTTTAGTGGAAAATCCAAGCTATTGAGTGTGGCAATTATAGTAATATTGACATTAGCAAATATTTTCATAACGGATTTCAGGTATTTAAAAAATATATAATTTAATAAATTTTCTATGCTGACTTTAATATTCTTTATACATTTCAAGCAAATTTAATTGAAACGTCATGCATTAGAGGAATTCTTGGAAAATGATATTACATAATCTATACAATCTTGAAAAATTACACAGATACTAAAGACCATCAAATAGCATTCTTGGAAATTCTTAGAATTCTTTAAGATGCATCCTTACAGACAACTAATCAAGTGGTAATGTTGAATGGTTTTGACATAATTCATACAAAGCACTCAGGTTGTAAGCTTCAAATTTACAACCTGATCCACAACCTGAGCTACAAATCTTCTCCAAAATCATATTCCAAATATTCACATACAGTTCAAACTACCTATAGTTTTGAATTCAGCTATAGTTTCATAGAGAATTGAGCTCTGCAACTGATATTAAAAGATACTGGAGTCTATTATAAAGGATGAAATTATGACTCATCTGGATAATAGAAACAGGATAAGTCAGAGTCAGCATGGATTTATGAAGAGGAAATCATGCTTGACTAACCTTCTGGAATTTTTTGAGGATGTAACTCTGAAGATGGATGAGGGAGATCCAGTAGATGTAGTGTACCTGGACTTTCAGAAAGCTTTTGATAAAGTCCCACATAGGTTAGTGAGCAAAAGTAGGGCGCATGGTATTGGGGGCAAAGTACTAGCTTGGACTGAAAGTTGGTTGGCTGACAGGAAACAAAGAATAGTGATAAACGGTTCCATTCCAGAATGGCAGGCAGTGACCAGTGGGGTACCGCAGGGGGGTACTGGGACCGCAGCTTTTTACAATACATGTTAATGATATAGAAGATGGTATTAGTAATAACATTAGCAAAATTGCTGATAATACTAAGCTGGTTGGCAGGGTGAAATATGAGGAGGATGTTAGGAGATTACAGGGTGACCTGGATAGGTTAGGCGAGTGGTCAGATGCATGGCAGATGCAGTTTAATGTGGATAAATGTATGGTTATCCACTTTGGTGGCAAGAACAGGAAGGCAGATTACTACCTCAATGGAATTAATTTAGGTAAAGGGGCAGTACAGAGAGATCTGTGTGTTCTTGTACACCAGTCAATGAAGGTAAGCATGCAGGTACAGAAGGTAGTGAAGGAGGCTAATAGCATGCTGGCCTTCATAACAAGAGGGATTGAGTATAGAAGCAAAGAGGTTCTTCTGCAGCTGTACAGGGCCCTGGTGAGACCACACCTGGAGTACTGTGTGCAGTTCTTGTCTCCAAAATTTGAGGAAAGCCATTCTGGCTATTGAGGGAGTACAGCGTAGGGTCACGAGGTCAATTCCTGGAATGACGGGACTACCTTACGCTGATAGACTGGAGTGACTGGGCTTGTAACCCTTGAGTTTAGAAGACTGAGAGGGGATCTGATTGAGACATAAGATTATTAAAGGATTGGACACGTTGGAGGCAGGAAACATGTTTCCTCTGATGGGCGAGTGCCGAACCAGAGGACACAACTTAAAAATATGCGGTAGACCATTTAGGACAGAGATGAGGAGAAACCTCTTCACCCAGAGTGTGGTGGCTGTGTGGAATGCTCTGCCCCAGAGGCAGTGGAGGCCCAGTCTCTGGATTCGTTTAAGAAAGAGTTGGATCGATCTCTCAAGGATAGTGGAATCAAGGGTTATGGAAATAAGGCAGGAACAGGATACATTAAGGATGATCAGCCATGATCATATTGAATGGTGGTGCAGGCTCAAAGGGCAGAATGGCCTACTCCTGCACCTATTGTCTATTATCTATTGTCCAACATATATGGTTATGACTTGCATCATGTAACATAAGGATATTCAATTGGAACAGCCATCTCAAGAAGAATAGGCTTTAAATATCACCAATTTCATTCCTATTCCAGGAAGAAAATGTTTTTAAAAATCTCAATAGCTGCATAATGTTTCTTTACTGAAGGTTTACACTTTTACAAATAAGAACCAGGAGCAGGAACAGGCCATCTGTTCCACCATTCAAGATGATCATGGATGCTCTTTTTATGGCTTCAGCTCCACTTACCCACCCTCTCACCATCAACCTTAATTCCTTTTCTGGTCAAAAAATCTATAAAAACAGTCAATAAAAAATGTTTTGTTAAAATTTTGAGGGTTCACACAATGAAAGTAATTGTATTTATAAACCCAGAGAAGCTGAAGTAACATATCCAAATGCATATAACCATTAAAAAAAATCCTGTCTTGATTATACATTGGCCAGTATGACACATTTGTTGGAAAAATATTTCAATCTCTCCAAATAAACTTTGGAGTGCAGGTTCATAGTTCCTTGAAAGTGGAGTCTCAGGTAGATAGGATAGTGAAGGTGGCGCTTGGTATGCTTTCCTTTATTGGTCACAGCATTGAGTACAGGACATTGTTACGGCCTCTTTTGGAAAAGTGTGTGCAATTCTGGTCTCCTTCCTATTGGAAGGATGATGTGAAACTTGAAAGGGTTCAGAAAAGATTTACAAGGACCGTTGCCAAGGTTGGAGGATTTGAGCTATAGGGAGAGGTTGAATTGGCTGGGGCTGTTTTCCCTGAACAATCAGAGGCTGAGGCGTGACCTTACAGAGCTTTATAAAATCATGAGGAGCACAAATAGGATAATAGACAAGGTCTTTTCCCTGGGATTGGGGAGTCCAGAACTGGAGGGCATAGGTTTAAGGTGAGAAGGAAAAAAAAATTGAAAAAGTGACCTAAGGAGCAACTTTTTCACAGAGTGTGGTGTGTGTATGAAATGATCTGCCGGAGGAAGTAGTGGAGGCTAGTACAATTACAAAAATTTATAAGTCAACTGGATTCATAGGAAGGGTTTGAAGGGATATGGGCCAAGCGCGGACAAAGGGGACTAGGTTAGTTTAGGATATGTGGTCAGCATGGACAAGTTGGACTTTAAGGTCTGCTTTCATCCTGTATGTCTCTTTGACTCTGACTCAAAAAATTTACAACAATTTCAGAGTCAGTCAGATTTTTCCTCCTCCATAATTGCACACTAACCCTTTGCAAGTACTTATATAGTTTTAGTGTGACATAATGAACCCTAACAAAACTAAAGTCAATGGGCATCAGGGAGAAAGCTTTCCACTGACTGAAGTCATATATGGCACAAAAAGAATGTGATGGTGATTTTTGGAGGTCAATGATCTCAGATTCAGGACATCACTGCAGGAGTTTCTCAGGCTAAAGGTTCAACTATCTTCAGTTGCATTATCAATGACTCCCTGACTCTCCAAATTCAGTCCACCATCTACCAGGCACAGGTCAGAAGCTTCCTAGCATCCTCCCCACTTGCCTGGGTGAGTATAACTCCAACAATATTCAAGGAGCTTGAAATGATCCAAGTCACTTGATTGGCCACCCATTCATCACCTTCAACCTTCATTTCTTTTGCCAAAGTACACTGACAATAATGTGTACAATTTACAAGATGCACTGGTGTAACTCACCAAGGCTCCTCCAATCACACCGTTCAAACCCACAATTTCTACCACCTAGATAGAGGAGCTCAGCAGATACATGGGAACACTACAACTTGAAGTTCCTTTTCAACCCATACACCATCCTGAGATGAAAGTATGTATATTGCTGTTCCTTCACAAAATCCTGGAACTCTCTTCATAACAGCCCTATGGATGTCTTTACAGTCTAAGGAGACAGCTCAACACTCCCCTCTCCAGAGCGATTAGAGATCGGCAATAAATTCTTGCAAAGCCGGTGATGCTCACATTCCATGAATGAAAAATGGCATTTTTTTCTTCTGAAGATATCCCAACATCAAATATTTCCAGATCAACACAGACACAGGTCAGTTTTCATTCTCCCTTCCAAGATTTCAGCAATATTCAAATTTGATCTTATTAGGAAGATCTTAAATATTAACTCTGAGTTTCTAAAGTCGGGATAATCCATCAACTACTTTGGCAGCTGTTCTTGACAATGCATTACAGAAAGTAACTTAGAAAATTAAGTTCACTCATTTGAAAGTAATTGAGAAGGTATAGAAATGGTTGGGAAAGGGTATATAGAAATAAATTTAAAAAGAAACATCAATTTTATGCAGTGTATTAAAAAGGTGGTTAATACTCACATCTAGAATAGCTTGAAAAACCCAAGGTATACAAGCTTTCAAGTACACAGTCCAAGCATTGGAAACTGCTACTACAGAAGACAGAATTAGAAATGTCTGCATCAAAAGTATTCATAAATAACCTAACTGGGTCTTCCAAAGATGGACTGGTTATTTCCCATGACTTTAACAGTGCTCATGGATATGACCTAACTTTGATAGAGACCTTGAGATTTAGGTCAATGAGAAGACGAGTGCTGTAAGTGGGTGCAGGCATGGGTCAGGATACTTGCAATGTTACAAAAGTTCATCCACTATTCACTTCTTCAGGCATTTCAAGATGTTTTCTACATGAGCATAATAGAAATATCACCTGTCATCTGATATTTTTCAATTAGACACTTGTTTAAAAGGTTGCATTTTATTTCTTTGGATATTTAAAAGTGAGTTTGCTAGATTATAGCAGAATAATATTTGTCAGACAATACTTAATTAAGTTTAATTTAGATAAAGAACATACTTCCCTGAAAATGAGCTCAAATATTAATTTGGACTTTTATTCATTGGATTCACATTTTTAAACAGCAGTTTCATCTGTGTAAGGATATTTCATTGAAACAAAGGGAGAGTAGTTCACACTAAAATGGCTGTTGTTTGTAACACTATATAAAGCACATTCCAATGCATGGAGACACAAGTGTCTCGAAGCAAAAACTGATTTAAAGACAGTACAGTCTAATCATAAGTAAAGCAAGAAGTACTAGAGAAACACAGAAGGTCTGGCATCAACTGTTTTTATTCTCCACAGATAACATTGCATGTCCAATATTACACTTTTTCAGAAAACAAAGAACATTACTTAATATCTACTCTCTGGAAGCCATGAAGCCAATATTAACAAATGAGTGCAGAAACAAACCCAAGCTACATTTTGGACTATGGAATGAATCTTTGGACTTCTACTAACAGGTAGAGAGAAGTTATGTGTGTGCATGCATCAACAGGAGAAGCTCTCATAAAAGAACGGGGTATGAGACATACACAGAGTAAAGGTAATTTGCCAAAGAATCAAGGTACGCAACAACTTTTTATGAGAGTATACTAGATGATCAGTTAAATTGAAAGAATATTCTGGGTTATAGGGAAAGAGGAAGGGGAATGGCACTGGGTTGTAATGCTCATTCAGAATATCTGTGCACTAATAGACCATAGCAATCCTGTCATTAGCATTGTGTTTTGGACCTTGTATTGATGTTGAAATTGTTACACAGTGGTCAGGTTTCACAAAAATAAAGTTAAACTCTTATTCTGTTTGAAACTTATCTGGCTAATCCAGCACAAATAGTTAACTGCATACATGCAATTGGTGATTGCAAGTCTATTTTCCAAATTTTAAGTAAACCTGTTACAATTAAGGAGAAAGGAAAGCAATTCAATCCCTCATCTGTTCGTAACACTTTTCATTAAGAATTCTGCAATAATGCACTATTTATTAATATAATTATTGACAACCAATGCTTCAGCACAAGAGAAGTTAACTTAAAGAGCAAACTTTCACAGTTAACTTGTGAACATTCTCCCCATGGCTGCATCTGTTGTTTTCCCCTCCTTTTCATCAAGCTCTGAGATGTTTGCTTGTCCCAATTACCCAGAGATATCTATGTCTCCATGGCAAAAAAAATGACTAATCTGGTACCTATGTTTAATATATTCTGTTTTACGTCTATAAGACCTTATTTTTAAAATGAACCCAGGAGAAGACTGGACAGACAGCTTTGAGAAATTTAGCTCCTACTCGAGTACAGCATATATAGAACAAAACTTATATATATGATGTGGATAAGAGTTTCGAAGGCATGGTTAGTAGATTTGTGGATAACACCAAAACTGGTGGTATTGTGGGCAGCAAAGATAGTTATCTAAGTTTACAAAGAGATCTTGATCAATTGGGTCAATGGACTGAAGACTGGAAGATAGAGAGTAGGGCAGGACTTCTACAATTAATGGCCTGGCCCTGGGTAATGCTGCAAAATAGAGACACCTTGAGGTTCATGTACATAATTCTTTGAAATTTGTGCCACATGTAGACAGGGTGGTTCAGGTGGCATGTAACACACTTGTCTTTCATAGATGAGACCTTAGAGTACAGCAATTGGGATATCATTTTGAGTTTGTACAGGACATTGGTGAAGCCTCTTCTGGAGTACTGTGCGCAGTTCTGGTCGCCCTGTTATAGGAAGGATATTATTAAACTGGAGAGAGTTCAGAAAAGACTTACCAGGGTGTTGCCAGGAATGGATGATTTCAGTTTGATAAGGAGAGGCTGGATAGGTTGGGAACTTTTTTAAAAAACACCGGAGCATGGATGGTTGCGGAGTGACCTTATACAAGTTTACAAAATCATGAGAGGCATAGACTAGGTGAATAGCAAACATGGAGAGTTCAAAGTTTTTGGGGGGGGGGGGGGTGGCATATTTTTAAGATGAGAGGAATGATTTAAAAATGACATGGGAGCAACTTTTTTAAAATAGAGGATGGTTCATATGTGGAATGAACAGCCAGAGGAAGTGACAGATGCAGGTACAGTCACAACATTTAAATGACATTTTGGCCAAGTGCAAAAGTAGGGCAGGACTGGAGAGATATGGGCCAAATGAAGTCTGTGGGACTAGTTTAGTTTGGGAACATGGCCAGCATGAACTAGTTGGACCGAAGGGTCTGTTTCCATGCTGTATGACTGACTATATTCTGTAAAATACCAGTATCACCATATTACTGAATAAGTGTATATTTTATTTGTTTGCACTCATTTACTCTGGTCACTAGATGGGGTGAGGAGGTGCACCATTTTAAGTGTAACTCCGTACAGGTGGATGGGTTTTCACCAACTTAAAAACTTCAATGATTTATTGTTAGCTTCATCTTATGGATGAAAATGTAATCTTAGTTAAGAGTATAATTTAACTACTGAAGAATGTTATCTAGTTCTACTGGAATTACTGAACAGTGGAAGCCATTAGGAAGTAGGTACTAAGCAACCATTAGTTAAATAAAATGTTATGAGTTACAGGTTGATAATATTGCAAATGGGGCAGTACAGTGGCTAGCACTGCTGCTCCTCAGCGCCACAGACCCAGGTTCGATTCCTGCCTCCACAGTCTGTGTGGAGTTTGCACATTCTCCCTGTGTCTGCATGGGTTTCCTCTGGGTGCTCCAGTTTCCTCCCACAATCCAAAGATGTGCAGGTCAGGTGGACTGGCCATGCTAAATTGCCTATAGTGTTAGGTGCATTAGTCAAGGGGAATATAGGATAGGGGAATGGGTCTGGATGGGTTACACTTTGGAGGGCCAATGTGGACTTGTTGGGCTGAAGGGCCTGTTTTCATACTGTAGGGAATCTAATTTAATGTAATAGGATTAACCAATTTTAGAAGTCATACACCCTCTGGAAGTAAAGTAATCTACAGGGAGAAGATACATTCTGAAAATATTGGTACATTTCTCAGATATGATGCTTGTGTTCCTGTTTGAAAAAATAATCTTGCGTTATTGGGTGAGTGTTTCAACTTTCAATCTAAGGAATTTTAAATGCATCAATATCAGTAAAGTATAGCATAAAAGAGTCCTAAATCCAATGTCTATTCTTTGCCCAGTCAACTGGGATGTAACTGAACTCAACCCAGCCCACCTCTGGTCAGGCATAACGTTCACAGCAAATCAAATAATATCAAATAAATAAACACTTATTTAACAGTGTCCTCATTATAAAGTATTGTTGATAACACTTACTCCAAACTAAAGTGCAACATAAAGGAAATGTAAACTATGTATATACTAGTAAGCTGTCTGATATTATCGGAATGGCAAATTGGTGAGTTCCAACTTGCACATCATTCTGATGCGGGTACATATTACTGCTGCTAAAAATCAACATTCTGGCTTTCCCTGTGACAAATCACTGAAAAAGGTCTGCAATAGCTTTTCATGGTTGCTTTGAACGAGTAACAAGATATAGAGTTTCCATATTGCGCACATTTGGAGGACCAATGAAGACAAGACCCAAATAACCACCACCATCTTCTCAAGGGCAATTAAAAATGAATAATAAGCATCCAGCAACAACCACATCCCACCAATACATTTAAAAACAATGCATTCTGTTAGTTATGAGACTGCATGTCGATTAAGTGTTCAATTTAAAGGTCAGAGTGTAAGCTCTGCAGGCACTTGTCGCACTGGTGCATCCCCCTCGGGATACATTTCAGCTGGGGGTGTCTGGTTTAATGCACCCATTTAAAAAGACATGAAAAAATTATTTTACTTCATGTACATATAGTCTTGAGAGCATGAGGGAAATTTAAAGCCAAATATTCTTCCAACTCGAGGTGCATTAGAAAACTGACTCATGATCTTTAGAGGTTATATGGCTATCAAGTATCTGCTGCTCCTGCTAGGAATGAAGAAAATGTATTCTTGCATTTGTAACTTATCTGACAGATGTTCTTAAAAAAAAATCTCTCGAAACAAGGTTGAGACTGGCAAGGCCACAGTTTAGTATTTCACTGGTATGGGATTGATTAAGGCAGAATGTGGGATAGATAGACTTAATATAGATACATATCCAATTGCAGGTATCTTCTAAAATGAATGCTTGCAACTGCTGATCGTATTGTATGAGCTGTGATGGATTTGCTGCTACCATTCCCTGTCCTGAGAAATCTTGAGTACCTTTTTGGTCTAGCTTGGTGGAATAAAACCACTCGTTAGCCTAATGAGAAGAGATGCTAGTATTATATAGTTGTGGTTTATTGGATGGTACAATCTGGGTACAACTAACAATAGACAGTGACAAAGACTATTAGGAAGAACCTGATGATAGATCCTAAGTTGTTCTCCAACCAAGTCTCTTTGACATCATGATGCTGGGGATTGCTCAAGGCACCGTTAAGCATTAACCCTTTCAACCCTCATAACATTACACAAAGTAGAGCAAGGTACACGACTGATGAAAAGGTTAAAGATATGCAGGCATTTTCATTAATGAAAATGGTTTTTCTGCACATTGATCATAATTTATGTTCACATTTGAAGTTGCAATCCTTAAATGTCAATGTTCTCATTTATCTAAAAGCTTACGATGAATGCATTCCTTTCATTGTCCTCCCACAGAAGCAGGGGAAAGGGTACCAATGAAACACAATTCTAGATGGTGAATAAATGAAGAACAAAAGGCTGCCATTAGCCATGAAAACAGTTGATGCACGAGGCATTTGCTAGGCACAGCTGTGCTGAAACAATGATGGAAAAGGCACAGCAATTGAAATGTGTGTCACAAAAGCGAAGTCAGAAGAAATTTACTCTTTTGGGTTTTTGTTGCAGTTTGTAAATTGATACCTACATTTCCAATAAGGTGATAGCCATAATCTGTGGCAGGAACTTGCCTTTGCAAGGATAATTTAAATAAATTACTTTCAAGAAAAATCAGCCGTAAAACAATATTTTAGCACAGTACTTCCCATTATCTTTGTGTATTGCTGCAAAATGTAAAACATTGAAAAACTACCAGAAGTTCTGAGTAATTTACAACTCATCTGCAGTCTCTAAAACATGACGGATAACTAAACAACTCATTTAGAGTTACTTCAAATCTAGTTGTTTTGTTAATGGAATTATAAAAGTCACCAGATTAGTCACTTTTTAGTCTCCTGCATCTTTTAAGCAAGAGTTCATGTGCCGCAGATATACTTTGTAAAATAAAACATTACCAAGCAGATTAGTATAGACTTACCAAACCTTGATCGTTAAATTTTCCAACTTGGCATAAAATAAAAAAACACACCCACTTGTTCCAAGTCATGTGTGGATTTCCAAGGAATGAACAAAGGGGCATTAATGTTGGAGTAATCATTACCCACTTTACAATGCAAGTCATCAATCAAGGGAGTGTATGTTGCGAGGCTGTTCTTACAGAGAAAAAAAATCAGAATTCAGAGTGGCAAGTTCAGTTTTTAAAAGAGTAATTTTAGAGACTTTACATCTTGTATAGAAGTTGGCATTTTAGGATAAGTTTGGTTTACTAAAGTTAGAGGAATTTTTAATGTTTCAACTCAAACTACTTGACAGACTACCAATAAATTTAATTATTTGGGTTGTTAAATTACTATGAAATTTATTATGCTCTGCAAAAAGTGTCAAATATCTGCTCAGCATGGAAGAACAGTTGTGATGCCTCCACAAATGAAATAAAAAACTTTATTGTTAATTATGACCTTAAAGCCAAATATCATGGATAGAACTTAAATGCTTCTTTAACTTCTTGTGAACAGCATATTGGTATGTAAAAAAGGTAGGTGGTGTTTTCTTGCCCTGAAGAGTGAGCATCCTCATTAAGTAATTCCAGCAACAAGCTCTGTGAACTTTAAAATAAATACATCACACAAAGCCATGTCTTGCTCACAAACACAGAGTGGATGCAGATTAATTTAAAGCAATACACATGAAAATAATTCCAGTGTCTTGTGTGATGGACTTTTACATTCTTAGATGAAGGTTATGTTTTAATTTGAAATGGAATTTGTAAAGCAAAGGATTGTCGGTAAGCTGTTAAGTTTCTTATAGTTGACTTTCCAGGAGGTAACTTCTCAAGTGAATTTAAAGTCAGAGCAAGTTGGGGCATCATTCATTCAGTTTCAGTGTATTGCCATTTATTCATTTGACTGCTTGGATTGTTTACAACACGTTCAATGCTTTTCAGTGGACTACACTGTCTGTAAGCAACTTTTGTTTTTTTTAATAAAAGCAGAAAACCCAATTGGTTTTGCTCATGTGACTTCTGTAAGTTCAAAGTATTTTGGCGATGCCTGTTTATTTCAGTATCCTGGGTTGAAAATGTGTTGCTGGAAGCATCCAAGGAGCAGGAACGTCGATGTGCAGGCATGAGCCCTTCTGCACCCGAAACGTTGACTCTCCTGATCCTTGGATGCTGCCTGACCTGCTGCGCTTTTCCAGCAACACATTTTCAGCTCTGATCTCCAGCATCTGCAGTCCTCACTTTCTCCTATTTCAGTATCCTGTGTTGTTGTTCGACACCCTGAGAGTCCGAGTCAGCCAATGTCCTTGTGTAAGGAATGAGCCATTTCATTTTGAAATTATCCATTCAGATTAGATTCAGGAAAGACATCGATTCTTAAATCTGCAATATCCTTTTTGTCTCCTATTCAGATGAGAGTAATTTTAATCGACAAAAATAAATCAGGCAATCCACAGGCAACCACTTTTTGCAGGTTTTTTTGTTCTGTTTTCAAAAAATGAACTATTGACTCAAAGCCCATAACAATGAAACACAAAACCATACAGTTTTCAATCTGAATCACCAAGACAATACAGACAGGTACAGATGTGATTACATTTTCTGATTTAGGTGCCAATGCAGGATTGAGCACGTCCAAAACTGATAATCTTGTGTATTGTGAAAGAATTATTACATCGCTCCTTGCCGTGAAACATTAAACTGAGACCCCATCTTTATCGTTCAACGGATGTTAAAAACCCACACTCCAATTAAAACAGAAACGGACGCTCGCCTTAATGAACTGATCATCCCAACTGCATCCTGGCAACTCCCTTCAGACCGGAAATACCACTGAATTGCTAATCCACAGCCCAGGTGAGTGGCAGATGGTAAAACTTGAATGCATTAACATTTGGAATTGAAAGCTAATAGGTCATCTCTGAAAAGAAATCACTATTCTTATCTGGTTTTGCCTGCTTCCAACCTCAAATGCACAGCAACGTGTCAGACTCTTAACTGCGCTTTAAAGTGGCCTCCAGAGTTAATCTGTTTAAAGCTGAAAATGTGTTGCTGGTTAAAGCACAGCAGGCTAGGCAGCATCCAAGGAACAGGAAACTCGACGTTTCGGGCATAAGCCCTTCATCAGGAATGAGGAGAGGGTGCCAAGCAGGCTAAGATCTGTTTAAGAACGTGGCTGAAGAGCTTCTGTGCAGAGATGATGACCTGGGGGGTGCAGTGAGAGAGAGACTCACTGAAATCCTTGTAGAGGGAGGAAGAGAGCTTCTACAAGGAAGGCATCCTTGCAAGAGGATTCGCAGTAGGTTAAAATCTTCAAGTAAAAAGTGAGGTCTGCAGATGCTGGAGATCACAGCTGAAAATGTGTTGCTGGTTAAAGCACAGCAGGCTAGGCAGCATCCAAGGAACAGGAAAGGGCAATTCGGAACAGGCAACAAAGGCCAGCCTTGCTAGAAATCCCTGCATCCCATGCAAGAATAAAATAAATTGTACTCCACTGGAAAACAATAGCGAGATGCTGTATAAGACCACCCAAGCAATATGGCAAGCTACCAAATAGATACAAGATCATCTTTCCCTATTCATCATCTGACCTATCCTGAGCAAGGGTCAATGCTCAAGTACTACACTTCGTATCAAAGTTAAAATTGTTTTCCAACTTCAACTACAAACGGCAGAAAAAGAGGGAGATAGTTAACGTCCAATATGAACAGGAAATGGAGACAAAAAAAAACTACAGATGTTGGAATCCAAAGTATACAGCCTCCTGAAGAGGAAATAGTTGTTTGAAAATAATCAGTCACATTTTTTTCATGATACATATCTTCTCTTATCTACTTCTGAAAAAAAGGAAAGAGAAAGAAGAAAACCAATTTCTTGAAAGCCCCATTTTGAACCCATGCAACAGGAGTCTGCCTATTACCACAAAGCCTTAATTTGGGCAATCAGAAAAATACAGTAATCATTTCATCTTCCCACACTGGCTGCAGTCCAACATGTACTTACTGATCAGCTAGAGAATTTGACATAACACCATGAAGCCTTTCTGACCTGTTCCACCCATTAGCTACCCAAGGGTCATGAAGATTCCATGACTGCACAGAGCTGTAATTACATTTTTGCAGTTGTATGCTAAAAAAAAGCAAATCTAGCCTTTCCTACATCTCAAAAATACTATACAGCTGTTGCATATGCCATAATCTTCTATCTTCTAGACTCTCATCTTCCTTCACATGTGCATGCAAGGTAACAAAGCAGGAAAATACTGGATGCCTATTTCATCAGAAAATGAAACTTGAATGATTTTCAGTCATTTTGACCTCATTGTTTGCGAACATGTCCAGATTGCTCTTTGGTATATTGGAATTCCCCCCCCCCCCCCCCCCCCCCACTACCACCACCAGATATCAAAACACACAATTTATTACCACAAGACTAAAACATTAATGCGCATTTTGGCTTTGCCAACGCAATATTAGCTTTTATGAGGGCAGCTGTGGCGTGTATATTAAAGACTTTCCTTTCTGTACAGAGCTTTAATTTTGATTCATACTTGTTGATTTTTTCTTCAAATGACCCAGATAGCAAGAATAGCGGGGCCAGACAGGAAAGTAGAAGCTGCAATGAGTGGCCACAATGCTGTCAAATGGTGAAGAAACCTCAAGGGGCTGAACTGCCTATTCCTGCACCCAATTCATACGTTGACAGGAATTGGAACTTCCTTTCAAGGAAAGCAACAAAAGCGAACCTGTATTCTGCTACACCGTATCTGCATGTTGGCTGAATATTTGATTTATTACACTTCTGGTTTCAAAATCAATCTTACAAATTTTCAGTTCATATGGCAGAACCATTGGAGACACAATGTGGAGATGGAAACCACATACATAGTTTCCAGGTCATTGAGCATGGAACAAATATTTCATGACTAACAAGGGCCAAGAAGAGTTAAACTGCTGCTTAAAAAAAGGCTGTATTATTAATCCAGAAATTATTGAAGAATAGCATTGCTTTTGCCAATTAATCACAATTATTAACATTTGGCTATGAACCAGTTTCAACTCAACTTTGTTTGCATGCCAAATTATCAACAATCATTTGACCATATGACAGTTTTCATAAACTGATAATGTGGATCACAACCATTTTAATAACAGATTTGAATTTTATAGAGAAACACTGGCAGCATTGCAGTATCAGTCACAAATTGATAGAGGGGAGCTTTATTTTCATATACTACTTACAATCCTGGACTTTGATAGCCAGAGGCCAGTTGGGACTTAGCCCATAATAAATGGTGCAACAGCCTCCTATCTCAATTTCAATCCAGCTCAGGTTGATAATGTAAATATTTGCTTTCAAACTTACTAAAGCTAAATTTATACTAACTTAGAAAAAAAAGGGCTATGCCAGTTCATAAAACTGGCTTGTCAAATGAAAACTGCAGTGTAAATCTCAGTACACTTAATAAAACTCAAACAACTTATTAAAATGGTTAAGTGATTCACATTGTCAGTTTATGTAAAATTGTCCCATGGATATGGTCAAATTGACCGCTAAAAATAATTTGGAATGCAAACAACTTCTAGTCAAAACTGGTTCACAGCAGAAAATTAATACACTAATCTTCTAGAAACGATTTTTAAAAAAAGAAAATTATAAATCATTAACTAGCCCAAATTTTCATTTTGAGGAAATAAAGAACATAAAACATTACAGCGCAGTACAGGCCCTTCAGCCCTTGATGTTGAGGTAAACTGTGGAACCAATCTAAAGCCTATCTATCCTACACTACACCATTATGATCTATGTTTACACAATGACCATTTAAATGCCCTTAAAGTTGACACGTCTACTACTGTTGCCGGCAGTATGTTCCACTACCTTACTACTCTGAGTAAACAAACTACCTCTGACATCTGTCCTATATCTATCACCCCTCAATATAAAGCTACGTCCCTTTGTGCGAGCCATCACCATCCGAAGAAAAAGGCTCTCACTGTCCACCCGATCTAACCCTCTGATTATCTTGGATGCTTCAATAAGTCACGGTTCATCTGTCTTCTCTCCAATGAAAACGGCTTCAAGTCCCTCAGCCTTTCCTCATAAGACCTTCCCTCCATACCAGGCAACATCCTAATAAGTCACCTCTGAACCCTTTCCAAAAGCTTCCACGCCCTTCTTATAATGCGGTGACCAGAACTGTATGGAACATCCCAAGTGCGGCCGCATCAGAGTTTTGTACAGTTGCAACATGACCTCATGGTTCCAAAAATCAATCTTTTTACCAATTAAAAACTAACACTCTGTATGCCTTCTTAACAACCCTATCAATCTGGGTGGCAACTTTCAAGGATCTATATACATGGACACAGAGATCCCTCTGCTCACCTTCACTACCAAGAATCTTACCATTAGCCAGTACTCTACATTCCTGTTACTCCTTCCAAAGTGAATCACTTTGGATTTTTCCACATTAATCTCCATTTACAATCTCTCAGCCCAGCTCTGTAGCTTACCTATGTACCTTTATAACCTGCAACATCCTTCAGCATTATCCACAACTCCACCAACCTTAGTGTATTCCGTAAATTTACTAACGCATCCTTCTACACCCTCATCTAAGTCATTTATAAAAGTGACAAACAGCAATGGCCCCAAAAGAGATCCTTGTGGTACACCACTGGTAACTAAACTCCAGGATGAACATTTCCCATCAACCACCATCTTCTTTCAGCCCGCTAATTTCTAACACAAACCACTAAATCACCCTCAATCACATGCCTCCGTATATAGTGCAATAGCTTACCATGGGAAACGTTATCAAATGCCTGACTGAAATCCACATACACCACATCAACTGCTTTACCCTTATCCACCTGCTTGGCCACCTTCTCAAAGAACTGACTAAGGTTTGTGAGACACGACCTACCCTTCACAAAACCGTGTTGACTATCCCTAATCAACTTATTCCTCTCAAGATGATTATAAATCTGATCTCTTATAACCTCTTCCAACACTTTACCCACAACCGAAGGTTCACTGGTCTACAACTATCAGAGTTGTCTATCACAGTGGGCGGTACGGTGGCACAGTGGTTAGCACTGCTGCCTCACAGCGCCTGAGACCCGGGTTCAATTCCCGACTCAGGCGACTGTCTGTGTGGAGTTTGCACGTTCTCCCCGTGTCTGCGTGGGTTTCCTCTGGGTGCTCCGGTTTCCTCCCACAACCCAAAAACGTGCAGGTTAGGTGAATTGGCCATGCTAAATTGCCCGTAGTGTTAGGTAAGGGGTAAATGTAGGGGTATGGGTGGGTTGCGCTTCGACAGGTCGGTGTGGACTTGTTGGGCCGAAGGGCCTGTTTCCACACTAAGTCTAGTCTAATCTAATCTACTCCCCTTCTTGAACAAGGGGACAACATTTTCTATCCTCCAATCCTCAGACACTATTCTTGTAGACAATGACAACATAAAGATCAAAGCCAAAGGCTCCGCAATCTCCTCCCTGGCTTCCCAGAGAATCCTAGAATAAATCCCATCTGGCCCAGGGAAATTATTTTCACACTTTCCAGAATTGCGAACACCTCCTCAGTGTGAATCTCAATTCTGTCTAGTCTAGTTGCTTGTATCTTAGTATTCTTTTCAACAACATTATCTTTTTCCTGTGTGAATACCAACAAAAAATATTATGCACTTTCCCCAACTCCTCAGACTCCATATGCAACATCCCACTACTATCCTTACTTGGCCCCAAACCTTCTCTCATCATTCTTTTATTTCTGATATACGTACAGAAAGCTTTAGAGTTTTCCTAGATCCTATCTGCCAATGAATTCTCATGTACCCTCCTGGTTCTTCTTAGCTTTAGATGTTTCCCAGCTAAGTTTAAACTCTCAAGCGCCTTAACTGAGCCTTCATGTCTCATCCTAACATAGGCCTTCTTCTTGACAAGAGATTCAATTTCTTTTATAAACCAGGGCTCCCTCGCTCATCCACTTCCTCCCTGCCTGACAGGTACATACTTAATCAAGAAACAGCTACTGCTTGTCCGTGATAAGCTCCATGTTGTAATTGTTCCCATTCCCTACAGTTTCCTTCCCCATCCTATGCATCCTAACTCTTGCCCTGTGGTATATACCTATCCCTTTCCATTGCTAGGGTAAACATAACCAAGTTGTGGTCACTATCACCAAAGTGTTCACTTACCTCCAAATCTAACACCTGGCCAGGTTCATTCCCCAGTACCTCACCTTTTGTTGACCTGTCTACATACTGTGTCAGGAAGCAGTCCTGCACACATTGGACAAAAACTGACCCATCTAAAAGTACTCGAACGACAGTAGTTCCAGTCAATATTTCGAAAGCTGAAGTCCCCAATAACAACTACTCTGTCACACTCACTCCTATCCAGAATTACCTTTGTTAACCTTTCTTCTGTATCCCTGGAACTATCCAGGGGCCTATAGAAAACACCCAACAGGTTGACATCACTGTTCCTGTGTCTAACGTCAGCCCATACTACCTCAGAAGATCAGTCCTCAAATGTCCTTTCTGCCACCATAATACTGTCCTTGACCAACAATGCCACACCTCCCCCTCTTTCACCATCTTGTCTGTTCTTACTGAAGCATCTGAATCCTGGTACCTGCAACAACCATTCCTGTCCCTGCTCTAAGTCTCTGAAATTGCCACAATATCAAGATCCCAGGTACCAACTCATGCTGCAAGTTCACTCACCCATTCTCGGATGCTCCTGGCATTGAAGTAGACACACTTCAAATCACTTTCCGGCTGCCAGTGAACTCTTGCAACCTTGAAACCTAATTTCTGACCTCACTACTCTCAATCTCCTGGACACTGGAACTACAATTTAGGTTCCCATCCCCCTGCTGAATTAGATTAAACCCTCCCGAACAGCATTAGCAAATTCCACCCCCCCCTCCCCCAAACAGGATATTGGTACCTGATAAAATGTAATTACATTCCCAGTAGACCAGTGTAAATGCACCTTAAATGAAAGACAAAACAGATCCTATCTTGCTTGGAGTCAAGGATACATGTGCATTAAACAGCCAGATGTTCTAGAATTCAGATGTGACAACAGGGACCAAAGTGGAATCCTTTGTCTTCACTTCTTGTAGAAACAGTGGAACTAGTTTAAGGCCAGCAACCAATCTTAGAAATGAACCTATTTAATCTTGTCCCTGTACCCAAATTTGACACTGGCACCCCAACTCCTTGGGAGGATACCTGCTCCATTCTGCCAAAGCAAAGATATCTAACGAAAATGACTGTGGCAACAAGTCACCAGCACTTTGATCTTTAGATGCCCCCCAACACAAGAGAATTGGAAAGCCTGCCTGGGTTGCTCACTCCAACTCAAATATCTTGTTGCAAGATCAGAAGGGGCTGCAGTGAGGATGAGGATTGACCCTCCAACTAAACATGCAGAGAGCAGCTAAAGGGGTCAGCAAGACTGTTATTCTTCGAACTGGAAAGGGTGCAGGAAAAGTAACCTCAGGAGGGGGTGACAAGCAAAGTGGAAGAACACTTCCACTTGAAGCCTTAGACGGACTTTCCCAGCACTCTTCAAGCTAAAACAATTTGTAACTCACTTATTCCTTTCTACCTCACATTCTAATCTGAGTAGCTAACACTTAATCTGGTACCCACTTGCAACCATGCATCACTCAGGCCCTCGCCAATAGTTTCCTTTTCCTCACCTCCACAATCACTTTGTAGAAATGGTGGTGGTGGTCCATACAGCAACGATGGAGCTCAATGGTCTCTGGGAAGGAGGCAGCCCCACCTGTTTAAACTGCAGGGGTGGGCAGAGAGCTGCCATCAGAACCCTAAGCCTTCAGAAGCACTTGCTCTCTGATGTCAGAAGTTCTGATCCTCGGTCTATAAAGACCACCATGAGGGCTTTGCATTCCCCTAACTAGTTCCCCTTTGACCTTTCGAGAGGCATCTGGATCACTCTGTCAGCTCATCAAAACAATGACAGCACTCTTAGCGGTAGTGCTTTGGACTGCAGTCTGTCACAGACTATGATTGGAGCTCTTCAAATAACTGATCAAGACCAACTTGTTATTTTACTTTTGAAGCTCTCCTCATTATACCTGCCTCAAATAACCCCTTAGCTGATAGGGAACTTGATTCCTGTCCTATCATGAAAAACAAGAAACACGGTTGAAACAATTTCTTTAGATTATGAAGGCAATTAAAAAGTGAAAAGCCAATTAGACAAGTCCAAGGGAGGATCGCCTCTGCTTTCAATGTCCAAGTTCGGATGAGGATGGGATCCTGACTTTATTTCCATTGAGGAGTGGATTTCACATACTTATTGAGAGATACCTCCCCCTACCTGAGGAAAATCTCACTTCCGATCCTATTATATAAGGACAGATGCTGTGGAAAATTGACAGTTTATTTCAAACAAAATGCTGGAGAAACTCAGGCTGGTTTGGCAGTGCCTGTGGAAAGAGAAACAGAGTTAACTTTTCTTTTTAATTCATTCATGGGCCATGGGCATTGGTGGCTGTCCAGCATTTATTGCCTCCACGTAGTTGCTCAAGGTGGTGATGGTGGTGGGTGATAGTGAACTACCTTCTTGAACCACTGCAGGTTGACCTACAAGAGAGGGAATTGAGGATGTTGGACCAAAAACAGTGAAGGAACAGCAACATATTTCCAAGTCAGGATGGTGATTGGCAGGGAGATGAAACTTGGCAAGGCGGTGGTGTTCCCATGTATCCACTGCTCATCTTTCTCGATGAAAATCCAATACAATTCTTTGAAACTGAAGTCTGCTTACAGAACCGATATCTCGTCTTGGTTATTAGGTGATCTCAACAGGTGTAAACTTAAGCAGACGAAATTCTGAACAGACGAACTGCCATTCTAAATTTTTTTTTAAGATTAGATTACTTACAGTGTGGAAACAGGCCCTTCGGCTCAACAAGTCCACACTGACCCGCCGAAGCGCAACCCACCCATACCCCTACATTTGCCCCTTACCTAATACTACGGGCAATTTAGCATGGCCAATTCACCTGACCCGCACATCTTTGGACTGTGGGAGGAAACCGGAGCACCCGGAGGAAACCCATGCAGACACGGGGAGAACGTGCAAACTCCACACAGTCAGTCGCCTGAGTTGGGAATTGATCCCGGGTCTCAGGCGCTGTGAGACAGCAGTGCTAACCACTGTGCCACCGTGCCCATTATTTGTTCCCAATAATTATTTTATATAACACATTGCTCCACTTCCCACTTTGAAGACTCGTATCATCAAAGTACAGGCTGGCAAATTATGGAGTTTGACCTCTGGGTACGTCAAAGCATTTCACATCCAAGAGAATTTCTGATGCGATTAATTCGCATCTCCTTATTATAATGCTGGAGAAACAATAGCCAATTTGTGCCCAAAAGAGGGTCTTGCAAATAGCACAGAATAAACAAAATTTGACATTTTTTTCTGACAAGGGGTCATTTACCTGAACCTCTCTCTCTTCATAAATGCTTCCTGACCTGTATATTTCTTTTTATATCAGAGTTTATTGGTGGATTGATTTTAGCCATAATGCCTGAAGAGCACTGTGCAAAATGTCTTCCACCAACTTTTTGTAAAGTTGTCTGGGACTCGGCTTAACAGCTAATCTGAAGCATGCTAATTCCAACAGTATAGTAATTCCTCAATTACCAGGAGTCTACACAAATCTCAAGCAGAGCTTAAAACTACAATTCTAAGACATGATAGTGCTATGAATGGACTCTAGGCAATAAATATCATTGGGTCACATTATTGTATTTCTGCGAAGCATAATTTACAAATGGTACTGTGTGTGGCCACAAGAGATAGAAATTGAACCTCAGTCAAATCTCTCACTAAATTTACAACAATGCCCAAACTGGATCAGAAGAGTCACTCCATCTACAGATTCTGAAATCTGTAGGCCATCTCAGGAACCTCATTCAGCCAATGCACACAGAATGGACAAAACTATCTCCTTCTGACTTGAGAAAATTCTGTGAGCCATATACATAAACTGTTATTGGTCTCAAGGTCACAAACCTCAGGTACTGTGATGTGCACTCAAAACAATGATTTACCAAAAGATGTGGGAAAGGTAAAGATGCTAAAATAAAGAATTATAGATGAGGGGACATGACCAACAAATATTGGTAGATTTGAAAGATTTTCTTAAAAAGGAGCAGAGGCCAACAGATATACAGAGAGAAATTCTAATTGGCCTGGTCATCTGAAAGCCAGCTACATAAAAACAAATCATTGACAACAAGCATTTTTTAAATTTATTCATAAATTATTGCTTTGAAATTAAGGGAAACAAAAAGTACAACACTGGCTTTTACAGACTTTGCAGAAAGTACAGTTGAAGTTTGATATTCCACACTACAACATCAATGCAGTTGTGTCAAAAAAAGGCATTTTTTAAAATCATGGAAAAAAACTATTTACATTACTTTGAGACAAATCAAGCATCCCTGATCTAAACAGCATCTTGTAATATTTTGGCAGAAAGACGAGAGTCTTTTTCCTGCAGCTCATTGGTGGCCGCTGCTCCAAACTTTAGTGTATCCCTCGGAACGTAGTCCTGGACTTTGGAATGGGCCAGTCTGCAGTAGTCAGTCAAAGTCAACTCTTTTCTCTGGAAGACTGAATGTGCCAGAAACTGCCCAAAACCAGTCAGTGTGCATCTCTGTGTGGGTCCCAGGGAGTAGACCATAAAACTGAGTCCTGAGTCAAGGAGCTGCTCAGAATGAACCTCAACAAAACCCACTGTAAAGATGATCTGAAGAGAGATGCAAAGGTGCATTCCAGAAAGAGACGGTCTCTTCCCCAGTGCAGCTGCTTCAAGGGCAGTGTGCAATGACACACAGAGACTGGGGGTACATGTACATCTGATGGGTAGTGCCCTTCTCATCACCTGCCAAGCTATGTCTTGGTATGTGTTGGAATGTTCTAGTGAAGTATTTTCTCAAATAACTTTGACAGTCTGGTCAGGGAACAACCTGACAGGACCAGCAGCCAAAAGCTAGGGGACAAGTTTTCAGGGTCTTGAGAGGTTTATAGCACTGAAGATAATTAAAGAAATGGGAAAAGAACAAAACATGAAGTGATGGTTGGCTCAGAAGCAAGATAGTGTCATCATGCACAGAACATTCATGAGCGATGTCAGCACATACATGATATTGCATGCAGTGATTTTGCACCATTAGAGGGACAACATGGGTGGGAGAAAAAGAGTATTAAAACAAAAATATAATTCTGCTTTTCTGTATCCCAATTGCATCAAGGCTGCTGCAAATGTAGAAAGGAAAGAGCACAGCGTCCTGCTGGAGCTTTACTAATCTAAATGGGTCATGATAACAGGAAAGCTATCACTGACTGAACAGTGACCAGATCAGTGAAAATTCAAACTATGAGGCATAAAACCAGACAACTATCCATTCTACATGAAGGGTCTTCTGCTTTGGTTGCTGATATCACAGACTAACATCCATATTTTGCCAAACATTTCTATTATACGTGTGATGAATGAAGTGAAAGTGAGCAGTTCTTCTGTTTTTGTGAAGGTGATCGAGGAATAGACATATGGCAGGAACCTAAGGATAACGCCCCTGCCTTGGTCTTCTCCAATGTAGTACCATGTGATTTGTCTATGGACACCAGCAAAACAGGGCCTCAGTTTAAAATCTCATCCAAAAGACTGTACCTCCAATGGTGTAGTTTTCCCTCAGTACCAATGCAGGTCAGGAAGATTAAATAGAGACAAGCTCCAAACAACAATCAAAATTCAAAAAAATAAACAATACTCATGCACTGAAATATAGCAAACTACACTATATACATCACACAGTAAGCATGCATAACAGTCTAATCACAAAGCTCATGGGATAATTTTCATCATGCCGTACTTTTTACATATCTTCCAAATCCCACTGCAAAGTTAGCCGCCAATGCAAAATTAAATGCAAGTGTTGAGTTTTGTGAGAAAGTGGTTTACAGCAAAAATAAACAGTTGGTTGCATTTGCAGCCAGTCAACAAATTTAATCTCATTTCTATCCATACCACCTGGTTTGGATTCATTTAAAGCTAGCTTGCAAAGAACAAGACTAAAAGGAATGCGTTACAGTCAACGTACCTTTTCCAATTTATTTTCTGTATTCATTTTTTTTTATATATGTTGAACAATTTCTGCTTCGCCATTGGGTTGGAAAGAATAGCAATTCTATCATGATGTTTACGTGGATGCGTAATCATGTACTACTTTTATTAGTCATGCAAACATGAACTGCAAAACCATTTGGGTCAAATGCACGTTCTTTGCTCCATCTGTATTATTCCTCTATCTAACTACATCTACAGCTAATCTTCCACTACACATGACCATCCTCAATTAACCAAAACATGAAAATTTAAGTTTGCCCAAATTAGTTTGCCTGAAACCTTAAAAGCAGAACAGTCCTTTGAAACATGGACATCCATAAATTCTGCAAAACATGAGAACACTCACTGTACAGGCCCACACATGGAGAAATTCCACTTGCACTTGGAAGAGACACTGCACCGCTGCCTGCATTCAAGGAACAGTATCCAGCAGGTGCGAGTACCTTTCGAAGACAGGGAACAAATGAGTGTCGGGAAAAGACCGTTGTGCTTTCACACAGAACAAATAGAATTTAACCCTTGGATTAGCAACTATACTATAGCATAAAAGTTCAGCAGAGACTGCAGTAGAAATTTATTGAATTGAAGATGCTGAACCATTGTTTAGTCAAACAGCCCATTATTTGGCAAACGAGGGAAAGGCTTCGGTAAATAGGGGGACAACTCCTGAACTTGTGAACTCAACCAGACCATCTTACTAAATGATCTATGTAATGTTGCCCTTGTTGACTTCAAGAAATTCTCTATTTGTCGGCGTGCATCCAATCACTGCACTACAAACAGATGTTGACGATCAAAGTCACCCACCTAAGTTATCAAAAAGCTTAAGCATTCACATTCTCTTACTGCTCCAAGATCTCCAGTCATTACTGAAGCTCAATTACCACTGATTGTATCAAAATGATTTGTGCTTTAGCCACACTCAGAACCACAAACTAACTTTTACCTGCTGTTTTAAATCAAGCAAAAGCTACTGAGCTTTGAATTCATCTCCCCATGAACACCTCTATTCTCTTTGCTGCTACAATTCCCTAAGTAGAAGAGACCAGTCTAGCCTTTCAAGTGTACATTTTAATGAGTGTCAGTACAAAGCACAGAATACAGAATCCCTGGATTTTTTTGTTGCTGAAACAGGTAGCACTAAATCAGATGCTGAGAAAATTGGCTTCAAAATTTAATGGGCATGCAATTTGTTGGGGTCTACATTTCATGCATGTGTTCATGTTGCATAGAATGGCATGCTGGAACCTCAGTATAATGAGTCAATATATAGGCAACAAGCCCCCTATTCTTCTTGATTCTGAAGTATTTTAAAAGAAAGAATATGATACATCACTGATGCAACTTTAGGGCAGTCAGCTGCTTGTAAAATGTTAGATGAACATGTTAGAAGAGAGCAGGAACTGTACTACACCACTCGGCACTCTTTCCACTTCTCTACATTCAGCACGACTTTGACTTTCCTATATCCATGTGTGATAATTTTCCCACTGACTTCAAATAATATCATGACAGGCCCACTCTCACAACCAATCTGCAAGGTTAATCTGCTTTTTCTCTCCTGTGGGACAGCATCACACATAAGGTAGGAGTGATTTAAAGAAAGAACAATCCACCAACTCTACAGACTTCCCCCAAAGAAGGGCCTCTTTGTGGTGCATTATGTGGTGGGGTAAATTGCAAGAAAAGTATGAATTGATCACTTGTTTGGAAAGTATAAAGAAGCTGAAATGAAGAAGACTGCAAAAAACTGCAGCACAAAGGGATTTGAGAATCTTCAATTGGTAGATAAATTCAACACGAAATAAGGCAAATGGAAAGTTGATCTTTATTTCAAAAGGAATGGCGTATAAAAGAAGGGGGGGTCTTGCTTCAATATTGCAAGGCACTAGTCAGACCACAGCTGGAATACTGTGAACAAATCTGGCCCCCTTAATGGGCAAAATCAGAAGTCACTCAACACCAGTTAATGTCCAACAAGTTTATTTGAAATCACAAGCTTACGGAACACTGTTCCTTTGACAGGTGAAGTCACTTCACTTGACCAAGGGGAAATGCTCCAAAAGCTTGATAACCTGCTGGACCATAACCTGTTGTTGTGCGACTTCTGACTTTGTCCACCTCAGTCCAACACTGGCGGCTCCACATCATCTAAAGGAGACAAATACTGGCATTGGAGGCACTCCAGAAAAAGCGTTCATTAGGCTGATCCTAGATATTGAGAGGTTTCCTCTTGCTAAGAGATTAACTAAATTGGATCTGTATTCAATGGAATCTGGAAGAATAAGATTATTACATTTCCAGGGCTTGACAGTGGAGTTGCTGAGAGGTTGGAGAATCTGGCACCAGATAGCCCAATCTCAGAGATAGAGTTGGCCCATTTAAGATAGAGATGAGAAGGATTTCCTGCTCACAGCAAAGTGAATCTGTTTAATTCTCTATCGTAAACTGTCCGAGACATTGGGTCCTTAGGAGTATTCTAGACCAATTTTTGATCCGTAAGGGAATTAAGAGTTATGGGGAAAAAAGAAAGACAGGAACGTGGATTTGAGGATGATCAAATCAGTCATAATCTCACTGAATGGCACCAGGGATCCAAAAGACCAAATAAGCTATTCTGCTCCTATGTCTCATGAGATGAGTAAAAACTCCAGACCCAGTTGCACACTGAAAGTGATCGAGAATGGTGGCAAACAGAGGAAATCTTTCCGCAAGATGCGTTACTCTAATGACTAGCAGAAATGCCTCAAAAGGGTGCAAGAGATACTTACATGCTAAGTCAGGCCCAGTGGTATAAGCAGCTAAGGAAGAACAACAGAAAGGCTCAGCTTCTCATTTGTGCTACAACAGATCCAAATGCTTACTTCAAACTGCTGTTGTAGATTGAATGGTGTATGCCAATAAATTCTAAGTACTCCGTACACACTGACAAAGGGTTTATGCAAAATAGCTCAGAGCACAAAGGAGTGTTGAGGTTTCACACAGAGCATGGAGACCATTGCAGCAATCATCAAATGAGTGCTCACTTCCAGGAATAATGATGTGGCTGACAATTACTGTACCTTTGGAGACAGATGTAATAGCTTCCAAGGTAGCCCACACTTCAAGTCTGTTATATGAATCACTTGCTCGGTGATTTAGGTAAACCTCTGCTTTCAGCAATGTGAACAGTCTTGTGAGAAAGACTAAAACAATGAACAAATGATCAGCCAAGCAATATTCAAAAACAAGAATGTAAGGAAACAACTGAATAAAGCCAAACTGTAAAAGGAGAGCAAAGAAACTGAAGTGAGAAATCTAAACAAGAAAAACAAGCATGTCTTTGGACCAGTGCCTCACATAAGTGAGTGCTTGTAGTTGTGTATTCAGGAAAGTATGCAAGTTAACCAAGCCAAGCCAGAAACAAATACAAACTCATATAGGATGGAAAAATCAGATCATGATATGGGAGCTTAGAGCAAAGATAGCTGTTTATCTGTAAGCATAACATTATTCAGTTGGAAAATACATTTGTCAGTAGGATACCATCTACCAGGTCACTGAATAGAACCAATGTTGGAATAGAAAATAGTCCAGACACTAAACAAATGAAGTACTTATGGCACAAACTCCTGACTACCAAAGAGCAACACACCTTCAGGAAGGATCCCCTGTTTACCACCCTTCCCAACCACTTTGAGTATGTATCTTTCCCCTTAGTGAATGTGGTTAGAAGGGAAATAATTGGACACGTTGGGACTGCAGAGATGTTCAGCCCGACTTGCCACCTCACCAGTTAACTGCAAGGAGTGAAGATCTATTAGAAACTTTCTTGACTTACAACAAATTTTTACCCAGAGTCAATAAATGGCTACTTCAGGACCTTAGCTCACCATCTCCCTGCCTGCTGAGAAGGCAGGTTAAAGAAATGCTGGCTTTCTGATTGGGTAACTAGGGTGACCTGCCTGCTGGGTTAGGAAATACTTACATTAGTCGTAGTCTACAGATAATTGGAGACATGGATGGAGGCAAGGGAGGAAATGGGTGTTTGAAACCCACTCCTGTCCTCGCTTCAGAATATCTCAAGTGTAGCCATTTGTTTTCGGCACTTATACAGGAAAAGGATGAACCACATCCAAAAAGACACCATTTTCCCCTCATCTGTAAACAGCTATTACTTTCATGAGTAAAGCTTTCTTTAATAATGACCTTATCCTGGATTCTGGGAGGTTGCTCTGGTCGAGAGTAATCTTGTGGTGTTGAGTTGACTCCCAGAACAACTTCAATTTACATTATATAGCACACAAGTGAGGGAAATGACAATTCCAGGCTACAAAGACCTGTAGGCAATATTAGTAACATCTGGGGTAGCCAAGATAATTTAGAATATAGGAAATATAATCAATGTACTGTGCACCCTTGGGGACTATAAAATCATGATAAGCAATGATCATACTATTGTATGTGTACAGCAGAGTGTGTGGCATTTCTACCATCCAGTCATACTGGGAGGCACTGGCAAAACATTCACAAATGACAAATTCTGGTAATTTTCACCTAATTATAGTATATTATCTTACACACTAGATGTACAGTAGATGCCTAAATTTCTTGTGCTAGGAATTGCAGGAAGTTGTAACGTGGTTAGGATTCCATGGGAACACCTCCCCCACCCACTGGGGTCACATTACACAGAATCAGCTCAAAATCGTGGAAGGACCACCCCAAAGTCTAAAAAGAATCTTGTCCAGATTTAGTTTTCAAATCAACTGCTGAATAATACTGCTAATTTTAATCTTCAGTTCCCCTGCCCACTGAATATTTCCCTCAGCCGTTTGCTAAATTTAGCACCCAGTCCATTTATCAATCAAGACAATTGCGACTAAATTCTTAAAATCAATTCTAAAATATGCTGCAATTACCGTTGAAATGTAAGTGTGTATGTTATACAAGAATAAGACATACTTAAACATTGAAGATTGGGGATTGTTAGTAGATTAGGAATTTGCACCTGTATTATATTTGGACATACGACTGCAGTAGTAATGAAAGGAAAGTGATTTAGTATATTGGGACTCTTACTTCAAACTGAATTTTGACTCCAATTCAATTCAGTTTCTTCACAAATACGTGAACTGGTAAGATTTATTTCAGGTTTAATTGCAATTTTCCTGTCATTTCAAATTACTAGAGATATGTGAGAATATGAGTAGACTCTTAAAAACTGGGATCAATGTATACACAGTAGCACGTTGGAACTATTAGTGTTTGTGGTCACCGTCCTGACAAAGGATTTGAAAAAAAATGCAACATTGTAGCAACAACCTTTTACCTACAATAAAAACATTTTTTTTTAAAAAACTCAGACTTTAGCATCTGGTCACAGAGTTCACAAATTCATGCTGAAATACTTATGCTAAGACGTCATTGGAAGGACTCCATTTTGGATCATTAGTGGTGTCTTTGCTTTCAGAATCTACCTCTACCAACAAGTCATGTTTCTCTCTACCCACTGAATTGGATATTCTACACTGACTGAATGAACTGATGTCACTTGATGCGAACATCATTCCAAAATTTGATAACGGTATATAAAAACCACCGCAAGGAGTAGCAGACATATTTCCACATGGAAAAACATCAACCATCCGCTTATTCAATTCAATACCAAAATAATCCTTGAATGGTGTATGGAGACATACACCCAATGATTCAATTATGCATGGTAGACTCTTTGGTACAACTTCAACATGAGTGTTATCTCTGAACATGCCCCACAAAGAAACTAATTTTTTTTTATGTAGGCATTTATGACACATAATCCACACATTATGAATCCATTTCCTCACATGTGCAACCATTGTGTCATGGATATGCCTAAACTCTCCTACAGGGGCCTTGATGATCAATACAGGTTTACGGTTGAAAATTAATACAGGTCTTAAGTTTCTGTACAGACTTTATCTCCTCACATCATGTCATTTTAAACAGAATTATTTTTGAAAACTTTCCATTCCAGTTTGGCTGCTGGGCATGTCAAAGCTCATGCATTTTACCCATTAAGTCACATCAACAATACGATGCTTTGTTATCAGATGCCTGATGGTGGCTGCAGTTGGAATGGAGATCTTTGACAACCTCGGAGTGATTCTTACCTTTTGCTACCACACTAAACGGCTTCACTTCATAAAACCTGATTCCACCAACTAGCTGTTCCTCTCAAATCTTCGATAGATTCAAGGTTCGATTTGACTCATGCAAGTACACGTAAACATCTAACATTTCTAATAATAATGCTGATGATTTGAGAACCCATTCTGTTATGCACTTCAAGATCATTTTCGGGACTGACCCATGCTTGGATGCCACGTTTCAACATGGGCTCCTTCTTTCAGACATATTTCACATGCCATTCCACTCACCATTTTCCACTCACACCAAATTCCCTCAATGCAGTACAGTTATTTGATGAGGTGGCAAATTTTATGAGTTTCAGCTTGAAATGAGATTTGTACTTCATTTGTTTTATAGGATGAGCCATTCTTATTTATCACTAGCTGGATTATACATATTCTGCTCTGAGACTGCATGGTTTTAAACACGTCTTCCCAGTATAGCCTATGTTGTGTGCTTGATGTAGTGTCACAAATTAGCATAGTGAACAAAACATACATTTCTGGCATATAAAATTAAGACTGCTTACTAATCTGTGCACAGCATTTCATGGTTATAACAAGGCAATTTCGGTGCTGAACGTATGCAAAAGCATAACTGTTGGCCCAATTATTGGATACATCTTATACACTACAATGTATAGTCATGCCAAATTTACATTTAAGCACTAGTTACAGCAGAAATTCTCATCCTTGCAATCATTTAAGCTATGATTAAATGTATTATTGTTGTTGATTATGTGAAAGATAGAAGGAAGTTCTAAATAAAACTCTCAATTTCACATTTTAAAAAACGTGAGTTTTCCCCATCCTAACCTAATTGCTCTCCAGCAGTTAAGGAGAGCCACCTTATTGAACCATTTTACGCACGCGAGGTGAAAGCACTGTATTTGGTGCGGAGACATTCCAGAATTCAATCCAATGCGGTTATATTGTTAAAAACACATCAGAACCACATCACATGTACAAACATGTGATTCATTTTGCAGCATTGAATGTAGATCAAGTTCTTCTTTTTATATTACTGGCTTATTTTTTCAATCTTCAAAAATCAAAGCACACAAAATAAGGTCTTTGTTTATTAAATAAAGCCAGATGGATAAACAATTCATTTAAGTAGTATCACATGTACAAAATGCAAATGGAATCAATGAGTTCTTCTATTCTATAACGTATGCCAAACAAATTCCATTGTTTACTCTTAGACGAGTTGTGTTGGGTTTCAGTGGCTATTTCACCATGTCATCTGCTACAGCTCAGTATTCTCCATTTATATACTGCAGTGTAATCCTTCCTGTAAATAGGAGGCAATCCAGCTGGAGATTTGCTATACCACCCCACAAGTTGTGATGGCTTGGTTATGAAGGTCAGGTCACAAGTCAGGTGTTTTTCTTTTGCCTATGGTCTCAGGAGGTTAGCCTTTTCCTACTCATGCATGCTGTCTTTTGGGGATATTTTTCTAAATATTCTTTGCTTGGGTTTTTTTTGGCTAGTTGAAGTTTAACCAGTGAAATCGTGTTACAATCACACTAATCCAGAAGTGGCCTCAAGAGAACAGTGGAGTAGTATCATCGATGGGAACAGATGCGCCCAGAATGCAATGATAGAGAAGTACATGGATTATCTTCAGTATCTTTTAGCACTCCAGTAGTGCAGATGGTTAAAAGGTTTTAAAGAAGCCAAGTTTTATAAGAACTGGGAGGAGACAGTCTTTTCTCAGCCTGTGCTGGTTTAACTGATTTCAGACTGCTGGACTGGGCAAACCGAGCATCTCCAAGTCAGAAAGGGGACATCAGTACATTAGGTTTATTCACTCTGTTGGTATACACATCATTCCTCCCAAAACTGTATTTACAAATGTTGACTGTCATAAAGGTCCTATATACAGAATCGATGCTTGGATGTGCTGAAGAATGCCTGATTAGGAGGCAACAACACGTTAATCCCTACCTTTCTTTGAATGACCCTGCCTTTTATTTGTCCAATTTTTGAAACAATGGGGCAGTGCAACATCAGATAGGGAGAAACAAAACTGAGTGACAAAGAAACAGTACATGCAGGTGATGATAAATTATTTATTCCCACCTTTTACCAACTGAGGGGGAATTATGAGGAAACATTCTCAGCAGCAGATAATCAGACGGGCTAATGGAATGTCCAGTTCTTATTTTAAAGGGTTGGACTATAAAGGGTAGAGAAGTCTTACCTCAAAAATTCAAGGTGCTGGAACTACCACATCTAGATTTAACATGAGCAGTTTTTGTCCCATTATTTAAGGGAAAGATTTCATTTCATTGGAGGATGTTCAGAAAAAAAGGTTCACTTGGATGAACCCTAGAATAAAAGGATTGTTTTAATGAGTAAAGGCTAAATGGTTTGGATTTCTCTCACTCGAGTTCAGAAATAAGAGGTGGTCTCATTGAAACTTCCAGGATTCTTAAGTGGTTTGACAGGATAAATGCTGAGCATATGTTTCTGCTCATAAGTGTGTCTAGGACCAAAGGTCATAGTCTCAGAATAAAGGGATGCCAATTTAAGACCGCGATGGGGAGGAATTTCTTCTCTTAGTGGGCTGAGTGTTTTTGGGACTCCTTGCAATAGACAGCTACAAGGACAGATTCCTTACGTATATATTTAATGTCGAGATAGATACATTCTGATCAGTTGAGGAGTCAAGGGTAATGGGGAAAATGCAGGAAAAAATGAACGGGAGGAGTGTCAGGTCAGCCCTGATTCAATTAAATGGCAGAGCAGGCTCAAGGGGCCAAATGGCCTATTCCTGTTCCTATTTTATAAGGTCTTATGGTTTCAGTATAACAAATATTACCGCCTACAAGTTCAGTTCTTGTATTAACCAGAATGCCATGATGCAACTTTTGATTAGTATCCCAAATAATCTACTTACTTTCCAACAAAATGGATCATGCAGTTGATAGTCTATTTTAACTCAACTGTCTCAAAATTAGCAATTGGTACAGCGATGCAAGCTTCCTGCAGATACTGGTCTGCACTAAGTCCCCATATGGTATGAGTTATTGCAGTTACAATCTGCTTTCTGTTTGGCCTTTACATGAAATTCTACTATAAAATAAAAGTTGACAATTAATTCAAGATATTAATTGGCCAAACTAAAAATCCCTGCCAGTTGTGCCTCACAGGAAATAAAATGCTTGCTCTATTGGAGCCCATTACATCACTATTTAATCTCTACAAACTCTCATTAAGACAGATGGCCAGCAACCTTAGGAGAGCTCAACTTGTGCAGAATATTAAAACACCATTCCCATTTATAGGAACTCTGTTTAAAAATCGAGTTAAAAGAAAATTTCAAATTATTTTATTTACAATCACATTATCTTGGCATTTACATTGTATAGTTTCTTCATACAACTTGGAAAGCTAAATAATGTAATTCATACACAAATAACATGGCATGTACAGTACATACACAGGCCATTTGAATCACTTGTCAGATGTTATGTGCCCAGCTTTCTCCCACACTCCCATTGTTCACCTTCACTTCTCCTTTATGTACTTAGTGAACTTTCCCAGAAATGCATCGGTGGTATTCATTACAACAGTTCAATTTACTAGCAAGCATCACATTTTAATCACTTTTTGGAGAAAGTTGTTTTGCTTCCATTCCTTTTGGATTTATTAGCGACCACGTTGTTTTCTTTTTAGCACCACCACAAGTACAAATCCCTTTTCTCGTCACACATACCCCTTCCCACACCAGGTTAAGGTGAGACCCAGTCTGCCCAATCTCTTTGCTGGCCAAGTGTTCCCATTCTATCATCAGTATTCAAAGTTGTTGCACCATCTCCAATGCCTCAATTTTTTTTTTAAGAGCAGCTCAGAATTGCATACATTACTTCAAAATGTGGTCTAACCATGGTCTGCACAAAATTAATAACATCAGCATTTCAGTAGCTTCCTTCAAGATATGAATCATTTTGCTTCCTTATGGCCTGTTTAACCTACAGTGCTTGGTGTATCTATATCACTCAATACTTCAGACCCTATTTGGATTCTTCCTCCCCCCAAGTAGTATGCTGAGTCTTTCTACCACAAAATCTTACCTCTCAGTAATATCGAAATTCATTTATTATTTATGTTTCAATCTTGGAAATCTATTAACCGCTTCCTATACAGTCAAATTTGGAAGTATTTGGACATTTTGCATGACTCTAGATTTTTATTTAAAATGTCTACACCCTACAATGTCGTTTTTTTTTTAAAAACAGCAAACAGGATTGTGAATTTATCAACAGTAGTGATAAAATGTGTAGCTTCTTCAGATATTTTATACTCACTCAATATAAATCTTTTATTTAACTATTCACATATCTGCACAGACACAGTCATCTCTCTCCCAAACCGTCAAAAGAGATCTATGGTAATTCCATCATTGCAAAGAGTTAAAACATCTCTCCTACCCTCTGTGTGCACACAGCTAGTATAAAAAGACCACAGGCAGAAGGTGATTCTAAAAAAGGCAAGATTAGAATGATTGTCAAATTGTTGGTAAATTTTCTGTTTAGAGAGAGAAAACAAAAGTAACTTTTTGCCACAGGGCAGAAAATCAGACTGTGATCACTGCAGTGATGAAAAGCTGACCTTCTAGATCCTCCTCATCACTTCCATTCAATAAGAAATCTGAAGTCAGTGATGAAAATCTAAATCAGTGATGAAAAGTACCAATTCAGCCAGCTTACTTCATATCCCACATCAGTTCAAAAGGAAAGCAGAATATTTAGGACTAGGACATAACTCCAGAGTGGATAGAAATGATCTATACCTCTTAAACCACTTTGCTAAGTGCAAGAGGTTAAAAATCACACAACACCAGATTATAGTGCAACAGGTTTAATTGGAAGCACACTAGCTTTCGGAGCGACGCTCCTTCATCAGGTGATTGTGGAGGGCTCGATCGAGCCTTCCACAATCACCTGATGAAGGAGCGTCGCTCCGAAAGCTAGTGTGCTTCCAATTAAACCTGTTGCACTATAACCTGGTGTTGCGTGATTTTTAACTTTGTACACCCCAGTCCAACACCGGCATTTCCACATCGTAAGTGCAACAGGACAGGGATTTAAAGCAATGGCAGAGGGGTTAGAAGAATTTGGAGGAAAATGTATTTTCATCCAGAACGTGGTGGGAATTCAAAACTCAGTGCAATCAAGATAGAAAAGCTCATCACATTGCAAAAAAACACTTGAATTTCCAACTGAAGTTCTTTACGTCTACAGACCAAAAGCTTCATAGAACATAGATTAATAGTGCAAAATAGGCCCTTCAGTCCTCAATGTTGTGCCAACCTGTGAACTATTCTCAGCTCGTCCCTTGACACTATCCCATCATCATCCATGTGCTCATCCAAGGATTGTTCAAATCTCCCTCATGTGGCTGAGTTAACTACATGGCCAGGCAGGGCATTCCACCCCCTTACCACTCTGAGTAAAGAGCCTGCCTCTGGCATCTGTCTTAAATCTATCAGCCCTCAATTTGTAGTTATGCCCCCTCATACAGACTGACATAATTTTAGGTAAAAGACTTTCACTGTCTACCCTACCTAATCCTCTGATCATCTTGTATGTTCTATCAAATCCCCTTTTAGCCTTATTCTTTCCAATGATAACAGACCAAGTCTCTCAGCTGTTTCTCATAAGACCTTCCCTCCAGACCAGGCAACATCTTCATAAATCTCCTCTGCACCTTTTCCAATGTTTCCACATCCTTCGCAAAATATGGGACCAGAACTGTATACAATATTCCAAGTACGGCTGCACTAGCATTATGTATAGATGCAGCATGATATTGCGGCTCTGGAACTCAATCCCTCTACCAATGAAACCTAACACACTGTATGCCTTCTTAACAGCACTATCAACCTGGGTGGCAACTTTCAGGGATCTATGTACATGGACTCCAAGATCCCTCTGCACATCCACACTACCAAGAATCTTTCCATTGACCCAATGCTCTGCCTTCCTGTCATTCTTCCTAAAGTGCATCACCTCACATTTAGCTGCATTGAACTCCATTTGCCACCTTTCAGCCCAATTCTGCAGTTTATCCAAGTCCCCCTGCAACCTGTAACATTCTTTCCCACTATCCACTACTCCACTGACTTTAGTGTCATCTGCTAATTTACTAATCCATCCACCTATGCCTGTGTCTAAGTCATGTATAAAAATGGCAACAGCAATGGTCCCAAAACAGAACCTTGTGGCACACCACTAGTAATCAGACTCCAGGCTGAATACTTTCCATCAACAACCACTCGCTGCCTTCTTTCAGAAAGCCAGTGTCTAATCCAAATTGCTAAATCACCCACAATCCTATACCTCTGCATTTTCTCCAACAGCCTACCAAGCGGAACCTTATCAAAGGCTTTACTGAAGTCCGTGTATACCAAGTCAACTGCCCTACCAACGTGGGATTAGGCGGATTATCTTTCTTTGACCAGCATAGACAATGATGGACCAAATGGCCTCTTCCAGAGTTAAAATTGTTTTTTGTTTCTTCACATCAGTCTGCAACCATTAGCAACAAAGCTGAATTTTCATATTTTGGAATGAAGGCCCAATTTCAAACACATTTTCCATTCAATATGCAAAACACTGGCTTTAGTAAGTAGCACAAAGAAATTTACAAGTCATATTATTTTCTTATTATTGAGCAATTTCCGAGGGCATATGGGGTCTATAGCTGTAGGAAAAAGTACTTGGGTTATCAGTGCATTGGAAGCTGCAATTACATTTCAAGATAACATCTGACTACCCTTGGGTATAAAAGGACAATCCACAATATTTATAGATGGCTCAAAGCACCAATTAGTGTACAACAGTTAATTAACAAAAGGAAGGAAACTATTTCAGGACTTGATAACAAATGTTTACATATAGCTTCAGATGTGGGAGACATTTATTATCTAAAATGCAAGACACAATCATTGCCCACATTGAAGGTAATGTGGAAACAAAGATCTTACCAACAAAAGAAACATCAATTATATATCAGCTATAAATTGTATGACAGAATATCTTGAATGCTTTTATTTTTAAACAAATCAATGATTAAATTTCACCACAGCGATCTAGTTATAAACATTCTCCTTGTACTTGGTTTCTCAGCTGCAAATGCTGGAACAATGTGTTAACTTCAATGGCACTGATCAAGGAAAATCCACCTTTTTCATTCAGTTAATCAACTTGTCTAACTATGGAAGCTGTTGATATGGATCTGTTCATTTACCACAGCAATCTTACTCAGACCAAAAAAAGCAACACTGCAACAGGAAGTGGTCATTTGCCCTCTCCTGTTGATGAACAAAGCAGCTGAACAACATTAATATCATTGCACCATTGCAAAGTGCTGGTTCAGACAGAGAGGGAGCGACTGATCAGTGGCTCAGAATTTATATATTTTCCACTGATTATAGTTCAATGATGATTCTTTTTGCTCCTTTTCAAAACAGCAGTAACTAGGTTCACAAAAATGCTAAAAAGAGCTAATGAAATCATTATACCCTTAAAAAGAGGCTCCTCCTCTAAGCTTAAAAGAAACCTGCAGAGAGAATCAGTCATGGGACAGTTTATCATCTCTCATCGAAGCCTCACAAGGCACTGCCTCCCTGTGAAATGATTTATGCTGCTCACTCTGTTGCAATCCCTCCTCTCATGCTGATGAGGAGGTTCAGAATCCATATTGCCTAAGCTTAATAGAAGAACATTACAGCCATCAAACTCATGGCTGGCCGGGTTACAGCTATGATAAGTGAGCTGTTGATGCAGAGTCTCACACTTTTAAACGGAAACCATCAGATTTTCCTATCAGTTCATCATCACATGCCATATCCTTTACCAACTGAGAACAGTAAAAGGGCAGTAATTAAGGTGCTTTTGTGCTTTGCAATGTGAGACAGAGATGCAAAAGTTCTCTATAGCAAATTTGTTGTTGGAACTTACAATGATGTATGGAGTGAGGCTGCAGATACCATTGAAAATACCCCAGCTAACAATGTTTACCCAAACTAGATCAAAAACAGAAGTCACAGCGCCTGGGAAATGAAGAAAAGCAAAACAGTGACAGACATATGGGAGCTCAGAGGATGAAGGTAACCTTCAAAGGATGTGGGAGATCTCACACAAGCCAAAGCAAACTTTACGGCTGAATATCAGAGATACAGCACCATATGCCACGTGTACAAATCCTGAAGGGCAAGTCAACCAGCTGCTGCTTGAAGTTTCAAAAGGCAGGGTTTAAGAAAATAAGTTGCTAGCAGTGAAAGAAGGTCTAACTTACTACAGAAAGCAGGACTGATTAAATTCATTGAAATGGAATGAGCGAAAGCAACAAAACAAAACTTCTGCTGAAGCTTAGGGGTCCTGGCCATATCAACATAACACTGTTTAGCAAATCAATGGAGTTTGAACCTCATTTCCAGTGCAGAATTCATAATATGTAGTCAAATCCATCTGTGGTTTCCTGCTAGAAGCTGACAATAGCAACGTTGACAGCTGGGAGATGGTAAAATAATGTTATGGTAGAAGGTTACCCCTTTAACTTGCCCCTTTTCTCCAGATCATGCTCTTCTTACTTGCTCGATAGAAGAGTTACTAAGGTCAATTGTGAATGCTTATTGTTTTTAATTCCTCAATTAGTTTACTGGTGACAACCTGGTTGGTATCAGAAGTATACAATTTGGGTATTACTTTAGACCAAACAAGCAGAGACTTGACCAACTGCATGGAATACTGGACTGAGGTCAAGCAGGGGTACATGGGATCGTTACGTAAAGCCTAAGTAAGGGCTCTTTAGAAGGAGTTGCAAGCTAGCTAATTGAAAACATATAAATTAAAAATCATGTGCAAGGCAATGAGGCTATTCTTCCCTAGTTAAGATTCCATGTTAAACTCAAGTTGTGGCTTGCTCTAGGACAGAACACAATGTCCCCGCTGCAAACATCAAGGGGGTAATGTCAGGGGACAAATGCTGCATCATTCTCTAGCTGACCACTGAATTGTTAGAATAGCTGGGGGAATATTCAAACCCTGCAGTGCTGCTTCAGGTAGAATTATGAACAGGAGAAGGCCTTTCTGCCCTTCAGCTTACTCACAGGAAGAAACATCTTCTCAGTAGCTAACCAAAATAATACTCTGAAGGAACTTGATATTTCATTCAGAAAGATCATGACTGACCTAGCTGCGGTCTCGACTCCACTTTCCCCTATGTTCACAATAACCCTCGACTCCTTTATCAAAAGCCTAACTTGACCCTGAATAAACTTTGCGATCCACCCTCCACTCATGAGAGAGAAAAAAAATCTCAACTCAAATCTTAAAACACACCTCTTATTCAGTGTTCACTAGTTCGCACCTCTACAAAAGGAAACATTTTCTTGCATCCACCCCATCAAGCTCCCTCAGTATTTTATATCTCAATAAGATCACCTCCCATTCTTCTCAACTCCAATGGTTATAGGCCCAAACTGTTCAAACATTTAAGATAAACTCTCCTTCTCAGTAAAGAGTTAAGTGAATCTTCTCTGAATTTTTTTTTAAAAGCAGCAATCACGTCTTTCATTCAAAAAAAACTTCAAAATCTGTACACGGAGATCCAAGATGGCGGCAACTCAGCAAGTCTGAGTCTACAGAGCCCTTCCCAAAACCTGGGTAAAGTGGGTTTCCTGCCCCCACCACACTTGCCAAACCACCCAAAAAATTTCTTTAATCTTAATTAGCTGCTGAATATTATATTTAAATAGTCTAATACTGAGTGGATAATGAGTAAATCAAAGGGACCCCGCAGCTCTCAGAAAACAAAGACCCCTCCCCCACCCTCCTCTCCTCCGGCTGCAGCTGATGCAAAGACAGGCCTTATAGAGATGATTGCCAGATTGGAATCGACATTCGTCAATTTCATCGCAGAATCCAGACAGAGATGGAATGCATTCGAAGAAAAGCTGCAGAAACAGAATCAAACCATGGAGGAGCTGCAGGGCCGAGTGGAGGGGGCGGAACTAAAGGCCACGACCTCCGAGGCTGCAGCTCAAACAGCTGCAGAACAGGTGCGAGCTCTGGAGCAGAGAGTCCGGGCCTTTGAAATTTACATCGATGATATTGACAACAGAAATCGGAGAAAGAATATTCGGTTGCTGGGCCTTCAAGAGCAAGAAGGGAAAGAACAGTTAGTAGTATTTCTGGAGCGATGGCTGCCCCAGCTTTTAAACCTGGGGGCTGAAACTGACCGGGTAAGGGTGGACTGGGCCTACCGGGTCGCAGTACGTGGATCTGGCCCAAACCAGCGCCCACGCCCGGTCCTGTTCCGGCTGCAGAGTTATAGGGAGAGGCAGATACTCCTGGATGCCTCCAGAAAGCTTGGAAAGGATCCTAAAGCTATGATTCATGAAGGATCCAAGATTATGTTATTTCAGGACTTCTCCCCAGCTTTGGCACGAAGAAGGAAGGCGTTTGATGAGGTGAAGAAATGTTTAAGGGACTTAGATATTCAATACACCTTACGCTACCCAGCGACGTTATGCTTTACCCACGAAGGATCCGAGTATAATTTTAGATCATCGGAAGAGGCTAAGAAACTTTTAGACTCGGTTAAATAAATCGTAAGAGACAATTTATGTTGGCTTGCCTCTCCCACACTCCGTGGGGAGAAATGGATACTTTATTCTACTTTACTTTTGCCTCTGGGAGCGGGGTTGTCTTCCTTGCTATGTTATCATACTTAAGTGTAATCTGTTGGAGTTGTAATTTTATAGTTATGTGTGTTTGTACGTGGCATTGATGCTATTAGATATACTCAGGTATGGGTGGGGAGGGATGGGGGTGCGGCGCTCACTGTTAACTCTAGCTCGGTATTATATCTAAATCCTATTAAGGAGCGCCCGGGTCGAGGGTGGGACACTGTTTGGGAGAGGATATGGTGGAACGTTGGAAAGGTAATAAGGCCCCCTGAGAACAAGGGGGAAGATCTCCATTCAAACATGTTTAATTTTTTTTTTGTTCTTATTGTTTGGAAATAGCTTCCTTTTTTATCATACTGTTATGAGTGTATTAGAGAACATTTTCTCTTATTTGAAGGATGTAAGCGACTCAACTATACACTCTGGATGATTGTGGATTAGTTGAATTTTGATGATTATATATTTAAGATCTATTTTTATATTAATGTTTGTGCTTGAAAATTCTGCTTATTTTTGTAAATTTGTCAAAATGTTAAATTCCCAATAAAAATATCTATAAAAAAAAATCTGTACACAATACTCCAGATATGGTCTTACAAAAGATCCAGTAACATTGCAGTAAAAATTAAAAAAAAAGTTATGTTCTTTGATAATCCCTTTCCCATGATATAGGCTCCAATTCTTTATTTGCTTTCTCTAATCACTTGCTTAATCTCCATATTAGTGCATAAAATGCCCAGATCCCTTTGGTGCGTCTCAGTTCTGTCATCATTCTTCACTTAAATCATACAAATGTTATACTATTCTTCCTGTTAGAATGGTGAACTTTATTTTTCCACATTATATGCCATCCAGCAATTCCACCCCCCAAAATCACAATCTATCTCCATTATGGACACTCTGCCTTTTTTCCACAACTTACCATTCTACTCGCCTCAGTTAATTCACTGTGGTGAGGCAAATTCAGGTCTCATATAGGAATGGACCGAATGCAAGTCATTGCTGAAGATTGTAAATAAGTGAGGATCCAGCACTCTGCAGTACTCTGCTAGTTACAGCTTACCAACACAAAATACCCATTTTACCCTCTATCCTTCTGGAAGGCAACCAAAAACACAGATGGAAAGACATTTTCTGAGGGTTGAGTGCCTTTGGAAGACCTTCCTAAAAAACGGTGGAAGCAAACGTTTATTAGTTGGAAAACCAAAGGTTGATAGATTCTTGATAAACAAGGGATTATTGGGTCGAGTGGAGTTATAAGGTCAGCCTGAGCCTCCTTGAATGGGTAACCTTAGAGAGGTTAATAAAATCATGAGGGGTTTAGATAAGGTGAATATCGAAGGTTTTTTTTTCTAGGATTGGGAAGTTCCAGAAAAGGGGGCAACAGTTTAAGGTGAGCAGAGAAATTTAAAAAAAGGAAGCATGGGCCAACTTTTTCAACAGATAGTGGTTTGTATGTGGAATGAACTGCAAGTGCAGACATTTGGACATATACATGATTGGAAAGGTTTAGAGGCCAAATGGGATGAGTTTAGTTTGGGATGACGATCAGCATTGTCTGATTAGACTGAAGGGTTTGTTTCCATGCTGTATAACTCTACAGCTGCACAGATTTTCATGACAAACTAGTCTACTTCTGCTCCTAATTTTTATGTTCTGTTGCAAATGACCCCTTAGGACTATTGCAACCAATGAGAGTTATCCTCAATTCTCTGGCCAATATTTATTCTTCCATCAATACCTCAAAAAATACATTATTTGGTCTTTATTACTTTGCTTCTCAGAGCTTACTGTGTGCACATTAATTGCCATGTGTCTGACATTCCAAATGCGACAACAGTTCAAAAAGTACATAATTACCTGTAAAGCATTCCAAGACATCTGTGGATCGTGAGATACAGAAGAAATTCAAGTTTTTTTTAAAATACTGTATATTCTCGAGTAATAGTCAAATTTTTGTTTTGACTACCATAAAGTTAAATTTATGGGGTCGATTATTAGATGGATACTACTTTTGAGGGGTTGAAATTCATGCCGGATAAAATTCATACTGTATCATCAGAAACCCAATTGATCTTTAAACGAATAAAGACAAAAAGAAAAAGAATTATGGTAATTCTGAAAACCTGGAGCAGAACACAACAGCCAGCAGACTGGAAGACCGAGAGCAGAGCAGAACAACAGGCAGACTGGAAAACTGGAGCGGGCCATGACAGCCGGCACACTGACTCATTAACATTGATCTGTTACCTGTGGAGAACTAGGGTCAGTGTTTACATGAAATACATGGAAAATTCCAGGTTTTTTTGGCCAAAAACTGGGGGTTAACTTTATACCTTTCTGTTCAAGTATTTATTCAGGTCCGTCTTGAATGCTATCATGTCTGCTTCCACCACCACCTCTGGCAGCACGTTCCAGGCACTGAGCATCTTTTGTGTGAAAAAACATGCCTTGCACATCTCTTTTAAACTCTCCCCCTCCTCCTCACACCTTGAACTTTGTCCCCTGGTAGTTGACTCCTTCCACCCTCGGACAATGTCTCATACTTTCCACTCTGTCCATGCCATTCACAATCTCAAAAACTTCTACCAGCTCACCTGTCAATCTCCGGAATTTCAGTGAAAACAAACGCGGTCTATCCAAGCTTTCTTCCTTAGATAAAATCCCCTGTACCAGGCAACATCCTGGTAAATCTTTTCAGTACCCTTTCCAAAGCATCCACATCCTTCTGGTAGTGTGGCGACCAGAACTGTATGCAATATTCCAAATGTGGCTTAACGAAAGTTCTATAAAGCTGCAGCATAACATGTCTATTCTTATTCAAACATACCTTAGGCCTTTTTTTTTAAAAAAGCAACCTTATCTACCTGCACTGCCACCTTTAGTGATCTGTGGACCTGGACATGCAGAGCCCTCTACTTATCAATACTCTGCCATTCACTGTGTAATTTCCACCTGTACTTGACCTTCCAAAATGCATCATCTCACTTTTACTTGGATTAAACTCCATCCACCCTTTTTCTACCTATGCCTCCAACTGATCCATTTTCTGACATATCCTCAGACAATACTCATTGTCTGCAACTCCAATCTTTGTATCATCCACAAACTTTCTAATTAGACGAGCTATGTTTTCTACAAACTATTTACGTACACCATGAACAGCAGAGGTCCCAGTACTGATCCCTGTGATCACAGCCCTCCATTCCAAATAGCACCCTTCGACTGCTACTGTCAGCTCATCCTGAAACAGAAGCTGGTCTGGAAAGATGTTGGAAGTAATTGATTCAATACATAATGATGTGGATATACATATATTACAAAATGAGATGGAGTACACAAAGGTTGGAAGTGAGGAAGTTCATGGACTTGGAACAGTCTGAAAAATAAAAGAACTTGGCTCAAGTGGAAGGAAAGAAATAAAGGCAGAAAAAAGAAGGAACATGAATATCTTGTCTCATTCATTGATATGAAAGTCTGAAAAATATGAACCAAATCAGCCGCATGAAAATGGCCCATCTACAAGTAAATGCAACAGAGCAACTTGACGCAGGAAGTTTGACAAAATAACACATCAGACATACCACTATTTCGAAAAGAGGTCAAAGATATATTGATAAAGGTTTTCATGAGAAAGAGAAAGAAATGTACCAAAGGGATGCTACATTCTTAATCTACATAATCCTGAATCATAGAGATGTACATAGAGATGAATCATAGAGAAACAGACCCTTCAATCAAACTCGTCCCTGCCAACCAGATATCCTAAACTCATCTAGTCCCATTTGCCAGCACTTGGGCTATATCCTTCTAAATCTTTCCTATTCACATACCCACCCAGGTGCCTCTTAAATGTTGCAATTGTACTAGCCTTCACCACTTCCTCTGGCAGCTCAATCCATATTCAACCACCCTTTGTGAAAATGTTGCCCCATAAGTCTCTTTCATATTTTTCCCCTCTCACCCTAAACCTATGCCCTCTAGTTCTGGACTCCCCACCACAGGGAAAAGACGTTGCCTATTTACCTTATCCATGCTCATGATTTTATAAACCTTTATGACGTCACCCCTTAGCCTCTGACACTCTTGACAAAACAGCCTTAGCCTATTCAATCTCTCCCTTTAGCTCAAATCCTCTAACCATGGCAATATCCTTGTAAATCTTTTCTGAACCCTTTCAAGTTTCACAACATCCTTCTAATAGGAAGGAGACCAGGATTGCACACAATGTTCCAAAAGTGGCCTAAGCAATGTCCTGTACAGCTGCAACATGACCCCCCCAACTCCTGTACTCAATACTCTGACCATTATGTGTTTCACTAAAAACATACATTTTAAAACTGCTCAGTTCCACAGTGTGACAATTCTACATCTCGAGAAACAAAAACAGGGGGATTCTCAGAAAATGTATTTCTCTACTTTGTGAATTCAATTCAATGTCAAGTGATAAGATAACAGGTGTGAAACCACAAGTTGGGGAATGGGTTGAATTGCAGTCATGTGATATACCACTGACTGCATTTTGTCAAGACTATTCTGCCATAACTTCTAACCAAAATAACATTTTAAAAAGGTGACAAACTTCAAACAAGTGAATTATGCTTATTTTTGAGCATTTCTAGGATATTTACATATTGATATGTAAATGAAGAAATTTTTCAAAAATCCTGACAAACAACAATGTTGCAGAACCGTAATTATAGCTGCAGATTTAAACCAGTAGCATACACTGAAGAATTCTGAACATATGTGAATATAAAATTAAATCTGTAGCTAGGTTTCTAATAATGCACAGGAAGCATTTCTCAATCATTCATGGGGTTTAATGAATCATTTTTCATTTGTTTGGGTCGCAGCCTCAAAATTCACCTCAGTTGCCTTTTCTGTACAAACAAATTCTCTCAATGCGACTGCACATGATTAATTTATGCCTCCCCACTCAGGTCTGAAGAGAAGGACTCATTCATAATAAACCATCAGCGGCACGGTGGCACAGTGGTTAGCACTGCTGCCTCACAGCGCCTGAAGACCCGGGTTCAATTCCCGACTCAGGCGACTGACTGTGTGGAGTTTGCACGTTCTCCCTGTGTCTGCGTGGGTTTCCTCCGGGTGCTCCGGTTTCCTCCCACAGTCCAAAGATGTGCGGGTCAGGTGAATTGGCCATGCTAAATTGCCCGTAGTGTTAGGTAAGGAGTAATGTAGGGGTATGGGTGGGTTTCGCTTCGGCGGGTCGGTGTGGACTTGTTGGGCCGAAGGGCCTGTTTCCACACTGTAAGTCTAATCTAATCTCAGACAGATCTAAGCATTCATGAGGGGAAAGTAAACAATTATGTTTACCTGACACACATTTCTAAAGCTCTCACAAAAACAAAGACAAAAACATTTGGAATGTGACAAATACACAATGTAATGCCCTTTTCTGAATTGTCACTTTAAAAAGGTGGATCTCCCTCACGATGTGAAATCACCAACACCATGCTTGCATTCCTAAAATACAAATATTTAACTCATTCATGTAGATATCACAAGAAGATGTGTATGATAATGAAAGTGCGCTCTTCTTACCCGGTTACGATCACCTGCTCAAAGCAGATAGCCAGATGGGCTTGCTGTTGTTGTTCCTGTTCTGTCACTAATTAGAATTATTAGAATCATAGAATCTTCAGTGTGAAAAGAGTCCATTCATCCTGTGGATTCTGCACCAAAAAGCGTTCTACCCAGACCCAGCCCCTCACCCTATCCCCATAACCTTCAGTTCCCATGGCTAATCCAGCCAGCCTGCACATTCCTGGACGCAGTAGACAGTTTAGCATGAGCAATCCACCTAACCTGAGGGGGGAAACTGGAGCACCTGGCAGAAACCCATGTATGCAGAGGGAGAATGTCTATGTGGAGTTTGCACAGTTGCCAGAGGCTGGAATCAAACACAGGTCCCTGGCACTGTCTGGCAGCAGTGCTAACCTCTGAGCTACCTTGTTCTTGTATTAATTCCAGAATCAGACCTTGATGCATTTGAGGCATCATGGCATTTAATGCAACATTCTAGCACACCATATTAGTCATTTAAAAGAGCTTATTGATTTTAGAAAGACGACTGATCTTGTTGTGAGGAAATTAAGATAGTAACCAAATCAGCAAACATTTGCTACTTAATTGCTTTTTAATCATAAATTGTAATAATGACTGCTTAGAACATCTAAACTAGAAAACAATCTCCAATGACAGAGCAAAAAAAAGCTATTAAGTCACAACACAGGAGTGCCATGCTTCAAATGATCTAAAGTATGATGGAGTAAAACAGAGTCATCAAGTTAGAAAATCAAAGCATGGAAATAAACCCTTCGGCCCAACTCATTCATGCTGACCAAGTTTCCTCAAACTAAGCTAGTCCCACTTGCCTGCATTTGGCTATTATCCCTTTAAACCTTTCCTTTTCATGTACTCATCCAAACATCATTTGAAATGTTGCAACTGTACCTGCATCTGTCATTTCCTCTGGCAGTTCATTCCACATACGAACCATCCTGTGTGAGAAAAAGTTGCCCGTCAGGTCCCTTCTAGATCTTTCTCCCCTCATTTTAAAATTATTCTCTCTAGCTTTGAACTTCCCTGCTCGAGGAAAAATACCTACACTATTCAGCCCCTCATGATTTCATAAACCTCTATAACCTCTCAACTGTCTATGCTCCAGTGAAAAAAAAGTCCAGCCTCTCCTTATAAACTCAGCCTCCAGCACAGGCAACATCCTTGTCAATATTTTCTGAATCCTCTTCAATTTAGTAACAACCTTCCTACCGCAAGGCAAACAGAACAGTACACAGTACTCCAAATGTAGTCCTGTAAAACCACATGGTGTGCTAACTCCTACACAGTCTGAGCAATGAAAGTAAACATGCTTTACGCCTTGTAAACCACCTTATCCACCTGTGATGCAACTTTCAAGGAACTCTGTACCTATCCTCAGGTCTTTCTGTTCTAAAACACTACCCAGGTCCTTACCATTAACTGAACAAGTCTTGCCCTTGTTTGACTTACCAAAATGCAGCATCTCACATTTACCCAAATTAAACTCCAATAGCCACTTCTCAGCCCATTGGCTCAATTGATCAAGATCTCCTAATAATCTTAGATAACTGTCTTCATAGTCCAATGTACCACCAATTTTAGTATCATCCAAAAGCTTGCTAACCATGCTTCCTAAATTTCCATCCAAGTTGTGTATGTAATTGACAACAATGGACCCAGTACCGATTCCTGTAGAACACGGTCAGCCACAGGCCTCCTGTCCGAAAAATTCTCCACCCTCACCCGCTGACTGATCGTCAAGCCAATTTTGTATCCAATTGGCAAGCTCACCCTGAATCCCCTGTGATCTAACTTTACTAACCAGTCTACCATGTAGCTTGAATACCTAATACATGCTGTAAAACTGTAATGACCTCAAAAATACTTCAACTTATACTGACCGTTAGATGGAGTAAAAAAAGTTGCATAACTGAGTATTTTAAAAATCAGTCCATCAGATTTACTGCATTTGAAAAACTTGCTGTGTCTCACACTAACTGATGATTTTGATTGAAGAGCATGTTCAAATCTGGCACATGCTGTGTTTATTGCTCAATGAGGACTTGACAGAAACCTATCCTAAAATACTTTGGCACAGCATCCAAGTGTAGATGGAAGATGAGCTTTGGGGATTATCTATCACAAGGTACCCAATGTGGTGCTTAAAAACTCAACAGTACAAGTCAAGAAGCAAATTACTGAGGATGCTGGAATCTATACTGGAAACAACAAATGCTAGAGATCAATGAGTCATGCAGCACGCGTGGAGAGAGCGAGCTAACATTTCAAGCCTAGATGATTCCTCAGTACAAGTTGTTTTCAATAAAAAAAGTCAAGAAAATATGGATAATGTAAATTTGATTCAGAAATAAGATCCTTCAAAAAACTTTCAAAACTGCAATCTGGCAGAAATATGGATTTTCTAATCCTCTGCCTGACTTTGAAAAGATATTTGTTACATCTCAGATCCAGTGGAAATTACATTTTGCCATTCTCATTCGTTGACAGGATGTTGTATCATGCACAATTCGATTTGTTCCCAGGATAAGCTTATATTTTTGCCTCTCTGCATCTAGGTAGTTTATTCAATGGCCCAAGAATAAGCATGAGAAAGAACCTTGCAACTAACACAATCTGTTACTTCCACTGACATTTTGCAATTTTTCATCAATGCATGGTTGTAATCCAATTTATGGATCTACCAATTATTTTGTTTAATCACAAAGGTTTGTCCTCATCTGCCCAAAACAATGAAGCAAAATTCCAACATGTAAGGCCTTCATCGTTAATACAAAAAAATTTCAGAGCTTAGGGCAAACTTCTCTTAAGAACATGCATAGTCCTAGCTTCAACATAAGCATCATATTACACAAGAGTTAGGAGGAGTAAGTAATTCAGCCCTTTGAGCTTGCTCCCTCACTTCATTTGATCATGGCTGGTCGACTGCAATGAGGGTGAGGGAATTCTGTCAAAATTATAATTTTGAAACTCCATAGGATACAGTAAAATGATTGGCGATGCTTTGGGTTCTGCTACTGATTATATAAGCAACCAAATTTTAAGCAAACACGAGTTAGAGGGCAGCAGATTGAAACAATTGTTCCAATACCTATCAGAGCACTGGAATGATCCATAGAAAAAACTGAGGCAGTGAAGCAAGTTGAATTTAAAAATTAAAACCATATATCCCTATTTTCTTGCTGGATTAAATTTGTATTGCAGAATTTTCAGATGGTGCTGAAATTAGCCAATTCAGTCAGACACTGCTTTGATAGTGTAACTAATATGGTCACAGGAAAATTATCATTCTATGCCAGGGATTTTCCCCAAATACATGTATCTTGTCTGTCCTCAAATCAGTGAAGGTTTGGCCTTAAGCTTTGGCATTACAGTAGACAGGAAACTTGAAAAAACAATCAGCAGTTTTAAAAAGAAAATTGTGGTATCAATAACTCAAGTAGCATACATCTGCTTTTGAAATAAAATATTTGGATTTTACTCTTGTATCTCATTCCAGTTTGTCATTCCATCTACAATAAACCATGTAGTATGTTTCATTTCAAATTGCAATTCACCATTTGCTGTTATAAAGCTGGTAATGTCCATTGCAAGCATAACCACGAATCATTCTACCAATTTCAAGTCATGCTCAGATTTGGTCACTGAAACACATCCATGGAAATCAGCACAAATAACTCCTTCACAAGGAAAGCACCTCAGTCCTCTATTAAACATGAAAACATCAAGTATTGAACCACTAAATTGCAGAAACCTTGCATCCAACACTCTAACAGAAATATACACACAGTCAGATTGAGGGGTCTACAGGTGAGAGTACAAAGACATTTGAATATAATGCACTCATGCATGTAACTCATATGCCCCAAATCCTGCAAAACATTTATACCTCTAATGTGATTTGTGCCCTGGTTGCAAGTACAGAAAAGCACAATTAAGCAGCAATTACCAAGGGATCATGCTATATTTATATGAAGTGGCTATTTGTCCATTTTAAAGTTAGTCAATTATTTTAACAATTGCTTACATTCTCCCCAATATGCAACAGAGTACAACTTTCAGAGAAATTGAAAACTCACAAAGACCAAATGTTCCAGAGAGGCCTGAAATATGTTTTTAATTTTCCCACAATCACTGAGGTAGCTGTACCCTGAGAATCAGCTGAAAGCAGAGGGTCTGTGAGTAATTGTAGATCCGAGCAGGACGGGAGCAAAGTTTCCATGGTATCTTATCTTGTAGAGGACATCTATGACATGTTATCTGTTGATTTCTTTTGTGTTTCTTAAGGTTTAGTTTGCAAGGTTGGGTGGAAGTAGGGGGAGGGGACATAGTTATGTTGATGATTAGTTACAAATCAGCACCAGTGAAGCATGAGAAGATTTGTTGCCCACACACTTGCTTAGTCTGAACTGATTCTGTGGTTCTGGGCGAGTGGTGCTCGAAAATTAGATACGATTGAAAGAAACAGGCTTCAAATTAATTGCGTTAAATTAACAGGAAGCTGCATCAAGCCACGTCCACTAAAAAGAATACAGACAAATTATTTATTTAGGTTACCAAAAATTGTTGCCACTTTGATGTTCAAAAATTCACTAGACTTACAAAATCATCTCAAATGATATAAAGTCTAGCTCATGGCACAGTCTAAGCTGTACAGGTTGTACATTTGTATAACTGACAAGCACAATAAGTGCTTACACTTAAAAATAAATAGTACAACATCAAGACTTAAACTGCAATTGTTTAAGCTGGTGTTTAAAGATAGTTAAGGAGGACACACTCACACAACAAAGTGCATTTTCAGAGTTAGCAAAGGTATTATCTAACAATGGCAAGAATGAGAAATGTTATCAGCAGACTTAAGGGCAGGCTGGTCCTGCTATTGGTCTGACTGATTTAGAAAACTTTTCCGATGTGTAAACATACAAAACAATGATGGAGTTTTCAGGATTATTTTGGAGGCTCTTCTCTTAATGTTATGCTATAACATATAGAAAGAACTAAAGACATTACAACTTTCCTTAGCTTGCTGCAGAGTCAAATAGAAAAGCCATTTTAATTGATAATCAAACAGTTTATCTGTGAACAGAGGCTGGAAAGACAGATGTGTTTTATCATCTTGCTGGAAGTCAAAGTTTCTTAACAGCCTAATGAAGGCAAAAGTTCAGCCAAAGTTTATTTAAACACACAATCTCGCCAAATAAAGCCCATTACATAGACAATGCATGAGCTAGTTAAATGTTTAATAATCAATGACACTATCTCAGATTTTTGTAGCTGTATTATTGCTCTAGCTAAATTAACTGTTCCTCAAAGAAATATGTTGTATTAAAGATATTCTTCTTGGTGTCTTGCTGCACAGTAATTTCACACAGGTCATACCTTGCAAGGTCAATTGTAGATGATCAGAAGTCTTTCAGAAGAGATAAGAAATAGAACATAATTTTATCTGTGGGTTGCAGGTTCATCTGGCTGTAATCAATTTGCTATGAAGCTGCCTTAGAAATGGAAGGCTCCATAAACATTAATTATATTCAACAGATCTCAGAGATACGTCCTCCAAAGAAACTGTGCATGGAGGTGACAGAGGCACTTTCTATTAAGGCTTTCACAGTACTGCTGTCTGAATGAGCATTATAACTTAGTGTCCTTCTCCTGCATTTTCCCCAGAATCTCATACATCATTTTATTCAAATAATCATCTGATTCCCTATTGGTTGTCTCAATTGATCCTGCCTCTACCACGTTTTCATATAAGTTTTTTAAGAAAAACTATGACATAAAACTTGCGCTTAAATAACTCCTGGAATTTAACAGTATTACAAGGATGATTTCTACTTGGCCAGAAAATAACATCCTTCTTTATTCCTATCTTGAAATGATTAAATAAATTAGTTCATTAAATTGAGAGGAGAATGGGACTGACTGAATTATTTGACAGAGACCCAGCACAGACTTGGTGGGCTTAAGGACCTCCACCATATCTCTATGATCCAACAAGATTAATATTGCACTGGACAGTCAATCATAGCAGGGGCTGGTTGTTGGAATTAGGCTTGGCTAAACTATGAAAACAAGTCCAATCAAAAGCAGCAGTCCCGTTTCCTGGTCACTAATATCATTACTTAGAGAAAACCCAACCTAAAATCTCTCAGTATATAGACCTATTGCTCTAGATATTTCTAGGATTACTTCTCCATAGTATGCCTAACATGTTGGTTACTTGCTCCCAGTGCTATGCTCAGAGGTATGTTATCCATTTCAATATATCCTTTTTTCCAGATTCCCTCCCTTATGGAAAAAAGAATGGTGGAAAGTCAAGTTGATAGGATATCAATAAAGGTAAAAAATAATCAGACAAAAATAATTCTATTAACGGTATTTGTATAACTGAAACTTAACAAGTCAGTTAAGAATTGTAGGCATCAACTATCCAACCAAGTGCAGTGAATCTAATTTGATGGTTGTATGCAATGATCCCTCTAAACTGCATGATCATATAGCAATGAAGAACTAAGTGTGCAGGGAACAAACAGGCCACACACAACTATTGTTCCCTTTAAGATGTGGGAAATCTTAAAAGGATCCCAAAGGATAAGCAGGCCACACACAAGGAGAATCAGAAGGAAAATTGACTGTACAACCTACTCCTGCTTCTGTTTCTGAAATTCTTAGTTATAGTTTGATCTTTATACCAAACCGCCTTGTCATGTACCATCAACTGAGAAATAAAACCAGTCTACATTTCCTGTGAACTGAAACCAGCATCCACGTAGGAGGTTTACACAATGTAGTGTGACAGTGTTGCATAGCAGCAATATTTAAATCTTAAAATGGGACTTTACCCCCCAAGGTGATAAATACAACATTGTCAAGCCTTTGTATTAAGGATAAAACTAACAGGTAGACTTATCAGTAAAATAACAGATAAAGTAGAAAGAAAAACCTGAGTTACGAATAGTACAACAACTTTGTATTTTTCGGAAATGGATTCACCTTTCCATTATTAGATGGGAAATTGAATAACAAGCTTTGGATCAAACAATCATCTGCCATCAGGTGCTTATTGGACAAAGTTCCTATTTACCATATTAAAAACAATGACAATACATTGAAACTATAGCCATGAGAATAATCTCCTGTATTTATTGCAAGCCAAATGATTTATAAATAAAGACTGGCAATCGAGCATCATGAAATATGAGACAGAGAAATTGTTGTATCCAATACACAATCATTTGTTGAGCAGACATTCATTTATCCTCCAATTTTTGTACATGTATTAATGCTTTTAGAATTATTTGTTCAGCATTTTGGATAAAACTTCTTTATCCTGGCAAACTTGCGAATTATCCAGATCTGACTTCATCCCATTGCCTAATCATTTCTATCCCTCCATCTGAAGTTTCCCTGACAGGAGAGTGAAAAGGGAGACATGAAAACAAAGCTTTTTTTAAAAAAACATCCTGCTCAACTCAGTCATTCTTCTTTACTATCTCTTCTTCACAGAAAAATGTACTAATGCCAAAACATTATTCTTTAATCATATGGCTTCTATTGATGGTGCATAGTGACAGAGACCGGGAACTAACAGAAATTTTCTTAAGACTACCCAGCATATAAGACCCCATTTCTCTCTCACACACACACACACACACACCCCCGACACCCCCGCCCAAAGAAAATCTTTTTTTTCCCCATATTTATTGAATCATCTTTTTAGCCATGCAGAATATACTGGTATTAGTAGTTCAACTCAATTCTGCTCCCACAACTGCCTATTTCACTTGCTGGCACCTTATAACTGGGCACAAGGAATGAAGACTAGCAATACAGACCATATTGGAAAAGGGAGTGTCTTACGATGCAGGTAACATTATAAAATAGTGGATGCTGACACCAACATATCACTTTTATACTCATCATAATGGTCATAATAATTTTGAGGAGAGCTCTTCCCCAAGGTCCTGAAATGTCCGACTTTATGTTGAAAGCTTCAGTAATTTTACAGCCACCTGTCACCTCTTTAACAAAAGAAACTGTTTTTTCGTAAAATATTATCTCCAAACATGTTGAAAGTAGAAAAAGATTTGGTTTTAAGCAAGCTCTAATTGATGATATTAGATTTTTTTCCCTGGAAGACAGTTCTACGGAACGACTATTCTGCAGGCCCATAAAATCATTCAATATCTCATCTTGCTTAATTCTGGATTTGTATCCACAAACAGGACAAAACCAGAAATAACATGGTATCGCGAAGGATGAAACTCAGTTATACTTTTATTAAGGCAGATAACTGAAAAATACCTCTTCTTCTGTTTTGTTATCTTTTTGCACCAAAACACAATGGGCTGAAAGTAATAATTACGGATGAGGTCAAACATTATAAGCCAAATGGCTTGAACACTAACATAAAAGGTACAGTACAATGTTTTTGATTTCTTCCAACACCCATTGCTGATTCACATCATGCTATGTAAAGGTTTCATTTAAGCCAAAACTATTTGGCTTTTTCATGCCAACTCTTTGCATAAGCCGAGATAATGACCACTGTCTGATTGTACAAACATAGAAAAAGCATCACAATTAATCCCTGTTCTGTTTTATCTACTTGGATCAACCTGTTCAGAGCAAGTTGCACTTGAACATCTACCTCTTAGAACTGATGGAGGGACATTACCAGGTGCCATAAGACCATTTATTCTGTTTTAGATAGAGATCCACATGTGTGGATATGCCCATATTAAAATACACGCACCAAAAATCGTGGCTTCTTTTTCCTGGTTCCCTAGCTTAGGATCATTAGGCCAATTGGTGTAATCACATTGCAGCACAAGTCAAAAATAATTTTGCAACATTTACAAAGGATTGAACTGGCATTTTTTCATCTATATGATGAAATGACTAGAAATAAAAAGAAAGGTGGGTTTTAACCAGGTGAGATGGAGTGGAGTCAAAAAATGTGTTTTTTGCCATAAATCTCCACCACATTTTTGGCTTTAATGGAAATCAGGTAGTTTGGCGCTTATGCCCGAAACGTCGATTCTCCTGCTTAGATGCTGCCTGACCTGCTGCGCTTTTCAGCAACACATTTTTCAGCTCTGATCTCCAACATCTGCAGTCCTCACTTTCTCCCAGTTTGGCAACAGTGGATCCAACTTTCGAGCTCCAGTTGATTTCAAACAGGTTTCCTGAGCTTTGAGGAACCCCACAGCTTTCACAAACCAAGGAGCGAATAGATTCAGGGGCCAGGATAGATCCCTACTGACTTTCTAACACATCCGATCGCTGCAGCTCGGGACCATGAACCATCTCCCCATGTCTTAGTACCCTTTAATACCTATAAGCTCAAGGATAAATTTAAAGTCAAAGTCACACAGGCAGATACTTGAAGTGATTGTCAGAAAGTATACCAAATAGAATTAGCATGGAACGTCCTGAAAGGAGAAATATCATTGTCTCATTTGGAAGGCAAAAATTAACCCATCTCAGCTTCGTACAGTTCAGTTCATACTAAGTTTATTGCCCCCTCCCCTCACCTGTATTCTGAAAAAAGGTAAATGCATGAAATAGAAAATCTCTAAAGGACAAAAACAATACAACAGGCCCTTCGGCCCTCCAAGCCTGTGCTGCCACATTTTGCTCTTCCATACTAAAAAACTGTCTTCATTTACAGGATCCATATCCCTCTATTCTGTTCTTATTTATGTATTCATCCAGGTGCTTGAGCTAAAGGCACACTCATGGACATGTATGAGGATGCTAATTCTGATCACTTTCTATTGCACTGAAGAAAGTAGTGAAAATGTTCTGAATATAGTCACAATTTAGTTAGGCCGTATTCATGTTTAATTCTTGTTACCACATTACAGGAGGCTTGAGAGGGTGCAGAAGAGATTTAACAGGATACTGCCTGGATTAGACAGTATGACCTATAAGGAGAGGCTAGAAAAATTCAGCATGTTTCTCTGTAGGGATACAGGCTAATCAGGAGACTTGGTAGAAGTTTATAAAATGATAAGCTGCCTATAGGGTTGACAAACAGAATCCTTTTCCCAGAGTTGAAATGTCTAATACTAGGGGGCATGCATTTAAGACGAGAGGGAGAATGTTCAAAGGAGATGTGAGGGGCAAGTTTTTATTTAAAATGGAGTGGTAGGAGTCTGAAATGCACTGATGGGGTGGTGGTGGAGACAGATGCAATTTAAGGTGCATTTAGCTAAGCATTTGAATATACAAAGAATGGAGGGATATAGGTTAAGGACAGGCAGAAGGAACTAGTTTACTTTGGCGTCATGTTCAGCACAACATTCTGGGCCCATTCCTGTTCTGTACTGTTCCATGTTTGATGTTCTAATTCCAAAGTATTAAATGGGTGCTAGTAAAATTAATCTTTGATATACTGGGGCAGTAGCTGATGAGCACGTGCATTCAGCTTTCTTGGAAAACATTGCAACTGTAACAAAGATTTTTGAGCCTCACAAATCACGTGTATGCAGATGAAAAGGATTATTTTGCTGAAGTTAAAGTGATGACCATGCTAACTTTTAATATACTGTGATGGAGATATTGGAAAAGGAAATGTAGCCCCACTCTTGTAGAAAGCTCTGTAGGGAAAAGAAAAGCAGCCTCATGAGGCTTCTCTTGGGAAAAGACTGACTGGGCTCTAAGGTTAAAGTTCATTCTTATAGGATCTTTGTCATACACCAAAAAGGATGTGCCTTTGGCAAGTAAATTAAAAACAAACAAGCATTTAGTTATATCTCACACCCACATTAATGTACATTTATTATGGAAGGTTACATGCTTTTGTAATTCACTCAATAATTCCAACAAGTCACTGGGAAAACCATTAAAGTTTGAGCAATGCCTTGAACCTGCAATTTCTTTCTCCCTTAATAGAGTTTCAGCACTATATAAAATGTTAATTGTATTGGCATTAACATGAAAGCTCCAGAGAACTACTGAAGTGAGAGGTTTGTTCAGTTCACTCACTCCTGGGTTAGTACATTTTAGAACGTTGACCCCTATCTCCCTCCCACAACAGCAACGAAAGCAAGTGCTACATCAGCACAATCTGTTGTGTGGTTTGAGGAGATCCTAACTGAAGGTCCTCTTAACTGTTTGCAAAACAATCTTTTAATCTTCCATCTCCAAGAACTGGGAGAGCTCTCCTACAATTTGCTCTTCCACCAACACCACCCAGGGCCATTAGGAATGGGTATTAAGTGTGGCTTTGCTGGCAATGCTTATATCTTACGAATGGACAAAAATAAAAAGACATTGATTGTTTGTTTGATTGCTTGTTCATGTCTGCTGTTTTTGAAAAAGTTGTTCCAACAAATTTGCACAGGTATGCATTGCAAGCATTTATCAGGAAATTTAGAGACACATCCTCAAATGCTCCAACCGTTTCCATATTCCAAGCATGCACTCCCAGTGATTCCTGCCAGCATCATGACAAAGAAATGGACAGTTATGTCCAGAGCCACATAAAATTTTTTAGAATGCATTTCCATTATTCTCCTAATTTTCCATATGGTTTTTAAATTATTTGTCAGCTGTGATTAATCAGATATGAACATTTAAGTTTATTGACACATTTGCAAATATTTTATCATCAGATCTAAGTGAAGAATTATAAACTTATTCAAGTTAAAAGTTCTTCAAACATTTTCTCAATGGTAACATTTATATTTTGGCTTTGCATTCAAAATACAGTTTTTAAATGTAAATAAAAGTAGAAACAGATGCAAAAAAGTTTCTGCCCTCTTTCACTGAACATAGTCATCTTGCACAATTATAACTATCAACTTTGTTTAGAGCCACCGCAGATCAGGACTCTTCCAGGGTTGATGGAAGGCATTAGCCAAACTGTCTTAAGATTTCAGTTCCTTAACCTGGAGGTCCTGTTCTGCCTTACCATTATAATCAAGCAGTAACTACAGGGACAAAAGTATTGTACTAATCAATAAGTAAACTTATGCAAAACTTTACACATCATGCAATACTCCATCAGGGTGTCACTATTGATGATTAGCCTTAGTGCAAACTGTACTTTAAACAAGATGTTGACACCTTCCCCCAGGTTATTTTGACATGGTACATGAATGATAACTCCCGCAGTACTCTTGGAAAATAAAGTCCGAGGAGCCTCCATCTTTGTTAACTCAAAGACTTGTCCTACCACAGATGTATGCATAGCTCTGAAACACACAATCACTTAGTATTTCTGTCTAGAGATGTAAAAATTGTTTTTAAAAAGTGGAATCAAAGAGGCATCTGCAAATTCTGCAGCCTGTAAGACAAAAATTGACTGCTGCCAGGAATTCTCCTTCTCACGAGTTATTTCAGAGAGGAAGCTAGACAAAAGTAAAAACCCACTGTGTCTGTACGTGCGTATCTGCACGCATGTTTTTAATTCCTATATGAAAAGTTCAACATATTTCAAAGAGCATTCCACTGTTGGAAATCTTCAAGAATGATTCAAGAAAGTTTTATGATCTTTAAAAGAATAAAAGCAAACTTTAACAGCCTTCTATTTTAATTGTTTGCCAACACTGCTGGTCCCAGACGTATGATTTGACAGTGAAAACAAACACTTCCTTAGCACTGCCATTATCTGTGGGAGTCTTCAACTATACACATTTCCCTGCAGTTAAGAAAGCCCAGCTTGGAAAATTGTACCTAAAAAGCTGTTTAACCTTGGTGACTGTGATCTTCAGCATTTTACCCTGGCTCGGACATATATTAACTCATATATATTACATGGATTTACAGTAAGTAAATGTTTAAAGCTGAACTATTTAAGGTTGTTTCACTTTAATGTCAGTGATTAAACAGGACCTGTAATTTTGCAGAGGGCCATGAGATTATTTTAAAAATAGTTTCCTGCACAACCTGATTGCTGCATTCCCTGGATCAGTCACTGCAGTCTCTTAAGGGTCCCCAACTCGAGTGGACTCTGCTCCCCTCTCCTCAGCTTGTACTCCTGTTTGAAATCCAGATTCATTCCACAACTGGATCGCAGATGACATGGAAGTAGTTCTGATGTTTCAGATTGTTGGGGCTTTTACTATATTATTCTATATTACATTTTATTCTCAAGTAACCTTAAAAGCTCTTCCTTCCTAACTTACAACTAAGGGTCAGGACAAGGAACCACTGGGTGAATTTTATGAAGGCCTCAGCTCAATACTTTTGAACTGGGTCAGAGCTCGAGCTTTGAACTAGATTTGGATCCTGGAATGGAATGGAATTTGAACGGATACACAAGTCTACGAGAAGGAAGTAATAAGAGGATGGGTCAAAGCATGTAGACAGGCAACAGTTCAAAAAGGTCAAGCACAGAGGAGGACAGCAGCAACCAGGAGGATCCTAGAGGAGTTTCAGGGAGCAGGACCGCCTGTGAAGACATGGTATATAAAACAGCCAGTCACATTTTTCTGATTTTAAAAATTATTTAATTTAAAAATAAATCAGTTAGTAACGTGTGTTTTGTCACATTCTGGAAAGTCCTACAGAACCCAATCAGAGTTCCGAATGGTAACCAATATCTCACTTAACATGGTTCACTTTAAAATAACAATGTTCAGGAATAAAACCCCAACTTTAAAAAAATGAGGGCTAATTGCTGCAATGCCAGCTTGACAGGCATCTGTGCAACAATAGGAAGAACCCTCAAAGATTAACTGCACTAGAAATTTTATTTTTTAAAAAAGTCAGCAAGAAAAACATGCAACTATTTTTTACACGAGATTATAGAGCATAAGGCATGGGATTAAAATGGACCTATTAGCCAAAATGTTACTTGATTTAAAAAAAACAGATCATATAAAACCAACTTAATACATTTGATCTCCTGAGGATCAACATAACAGGCATCTAATCACACTCTTCCAATGTTTTCAAAAAAAAGGGCCCTACATTTATATAACTCTTTGTCATATAGCAAAGTAACCCTTGAACTTTACAAGGAATCAGTCAACACTATGCAGGAAGTAGGGTTAAGACACATCATTGAAAGTTCAGACTACTAAAGAGCAATGGCTGGACTTCAAAAATGAGTGGAGAAGTCACAAGAATGTAGCCTGAAATTCCTTTGATAAATCTCAATTCTGCCATTTTTAGCAAAGTGAAGGAAAATTGGATGCACAATAAAACCAAAAGGCACAAAACAGAAAATGCACACTGCTGTGACAGAAACAAGGATGAGTATTTAGAAGTAGAATAGACAATGGCGTCTACTAGGCAACACTGTACAACTCAACCACTGAGATGGCAAAGTTAGAAATGTGAACAGCAATGTTGCTACAATATTAGAAAAGGTAGAAGCAGGCAGAAAACTAAATAAGGGTTTGCAGGCAGACGAAATTAGATATTCAGCACACCCAATGAAAAAGGCTTCATTTTAGCAATACGGAGTTGAAGAAATTTCTGTCATGTGTCACAATTAATGAAGGTGGCATCAGGGAGGCAATGTAGCACACTCAGACGACAGAAGGAAACTGAGCTTTGATTTCATGAACAAGCAATGTGTATGCAAATAAGCTTTGGGATATGTTGGATACAAAGAGGGAAACAACTGAAGGTGCACTAATCATGTTTGGATGTATAGAAGTGGAATTGGGTGGAGAAAGAACAATGATCCTTATTGAAAGGTCAAGAAGGATGCAACCACAATTTCTTTCCGTTCCAGAGTATATGGTAGGTATCATTGATACTTAGGAGACAGTAATTTTAACATTGTCTCTTCAGGAGTGTAGAATAGACACCATTCTGTTTAACAGTACCTGCAATGCAAATCTCTTTACATACTGTAATTTTTTAAATTATAAAAGAAAAACTGTGCTACAAATTAAACGGAGAAATAAAACAGTGAAAAAGCTGAAACAGGCAAGCATGATAATTAAAAGAAAATAATCAGCTAAATATCATTTTCACTAAACAATACTACATTGAACTGTTATTTAAGTATTTACATTCCAATTTGCTGAAATATACATTATAGTAATAATACAAAGCTCATAACATACAGGGAAAGCTTATGGCTATAAGACGTGGTAAGAACTTCCTTTGCATGTTTAAGACGACAATTTGTCTTGCAAAGAACGCCCACCCCTCTATACTACTTGTAGAACAAATATTGCGGAATGCATGCATATTGTCCATAAAATGTACGAGAATAATTACTGTGCCTCCCTTTCAGGTCTCAGTGTACCAGTATCAATGCCACGTGCTAGAATTGATGCAGTCACTTTTCAGTGGTATACATCAATTCGAAATAAAAACAGAAGTTGCTGGAAATGCTCAGCACACATGGCAGCATCTGTGAAGAGAAATCAGTTAACGTTTTGGGTCCAGTGACCCTTACTCAGAATCAGAAATGTTAACTTGGACTTCTCTGCAGAGATGCTGCCAGACATGCTGAGCTTTTCCAACATTTTCTGATTTTGTGTCTGATTTACAGTATCTACTGTACTTTTGGTTTTCAATTAGAAATGCCTTGCCACAATTTCTGGTATTCAAATATCAAGGACACACAGCAGACTGTGTGCAAGGATGTTTGTGTAGTACATAGGAAAAGTAAATACGCAAGGATAATGCAATAGAATATTTCTGCAGCATGAATTAGTTAAACTTACAAAAAAAGAGCAAATATAATTTTCTTCTCAAAGAAAGATTGTTTAATATTTTAAGTTTCTAAATAAGCAAAACCTTGAACAGGCTTGGTGTGGCTTGTTCCAAAGTGTTCTACAGATGAAGCCCATGGTGCAGAACATATTTCAAGTTCCAATGTTATAAAAATCAAAACAATATTTTTTTCTTCAAAAGTCCACAGTGGCTAAAGCACACAGACCAAGGTTTCCTGGTTGCTCATATATGAAGCTTGGAATGATGGGATTTATAATTGTGCCATTATGACTTTAACAATTCTAAAGCTGTAGTTAAGCACTAATAATGAAGATTGTAAACCGGACTTATTTTCTGTTGGTGATTTTCAACCGCGCATTTGACAACATAAGATTTTTTACCTTGGCGCAAACATTCAATTCCATGAGAACAAGACTCGACCGTGTTTCCTAAACACACCTTCAGGTTTACTCTAAAAACATGCTGAAGTGTCAGTAAGGCAATGCTTGCTTTGTAACTATCAACTGACACTGAAAGACATGTCATGCAAGAAGGTATAAAATCACTTTGTTAATAATGAATTTCTATGAAAAGTTATTGGGTATCATTTTGTCCACTCACAACATTGTGGTACCATTAAAAAGATCAGCTATCAATTTTTACCATACAGATTAGGAATTAGCACCTTCTCCCAGGGTGTGTGCGCGTTCCCTCCCACAATCCAAGATGTGCAAGTTAGGTGAATTGGCCATGCTAAATTACCCACAGAGTTCAGGTATGTGTGGGTTAGGTGCATTAGTCAGGGGTAAATGTAGAGTAATACGATAGGGAATGGGTCTGGGTGGGTTACTCTTTGGAGGGTCGGTGTGGACTTGTCAGCCAAATGGCCTGTTTCCACACAGTAGGGGATCTATGGTTCAATGATTCTATATTATTTGGGGGGAGATTTTTCATTTAACTGGCACATCTGGAAGCATTTACTGTAATTTCAGTCCTACATTTACCAAGAGGTATGAGTGAGGTGCGAAGGAATTCTGGGAAGGTGAGACTAACCGTTTGAAAGACTTACCTCAGGCGTCAGGGCCTCCATTTGCCGAGAGGTGCGAAGGAATTCTGGGAAGTTTTAAGTGGGTGAGCTCTATGTTGCCAGGGTCCGGGATGTCGCTGATCGGGTTTACAAGATTCTGAAGGGGGAGGGTGAGCAGCCAGAAATTGTGGAATATATTGACAGCCAGGAAAGGGATTGAGGATCTGAAAAGTGACTACAGAGTGTTAGGTTGGAAGCTGAAGAGCAAGAGGAATAGAATAGTGATCTCAGGTTTGCTACCAGTGACACGAGATAGTGAGATGAGAAACAGTCAGCGAATGCAGCTTAACATGTGGCAGCGAGGTTAGTGCAGGAGGGAGGGCTTCAGATACCTCAACGATTGGGATACCTTCTGGGGAAGGTGGGACCTGTACATGAAAGATGGGTTGCACCTGAACTGGAGGGGCACAAATGTCCTGGGTGGGAGATTCGCTCATGTGATTCGGGAGGGTTTAAACTAGTTTGGCAGGAGGGGCAGGAATCAGAGCCACGTCTGAGAGGGGGTCAATTGCAGACAGGACAGTGACAGGATATATTGAATCTATCAGGAAGGTTTCTCACACGATGAAACAAAGGGATCAGTTAAAAGCGTGTCTGCTTTAATGCAAGGAGTAAGCGAAAGAAGAGTGACAAACTTAGAACATGGATCAGTACTTGGGGCTACGATGTTGTGGCCATAACAGAGACGTGAGTTTCACAGGGGCAGGAATGGTTGCTTGATGTTCCAAGGTTTCGGATGTTTAGAAAGAACAGGGAGGGTGGAAAGAGAAGAGGAGGTGTAGCATTGCTAATCAGAGAGTGCATCACAGCTACAGAAACAAAGATTGTTGAGTCAGTATGGCTGGAAGTTACGAACAGCCACCACATTGAGGGTTTTCTACAGACTACCTAATAGCAGTTGGGAGATTGAAAATCTCATAGGCGAGCAGATTTTGAAAAATTGCAAAAATTGTAGGGTTGTTGTTATGGGTGATTTCAACTTTCCCAATATCGACTGGAACCTCCTAAGGGAAGATGGTTTGGATGGAACCGTTTTTGTCAGGTGCGTGGAGGGTTTCCTTACTCAGTATACAGACAGACCGATGAGGGGAGAGGCCATTTTGGATTTGGTGCTCTGCAACGAGCCAGGACAGGTGTTAGATCTCAGTGGGAGAGCACTTTGGTGAAAGTGATCACAATTACCTCACATTTGCCATAGCCTCAGAGTGCGAAAGGAGCAGTTACTGAGGGACGATATTTAATTGGGGAAAAGGAAATTATGATGCTATCAGACAGGAGTTGGGAAGTACAGACTGGTAGCAAATGTTCCATGGAAAGGGCACAGCAGACATATGGGGACTATTTAAGGAGTAGTTGTTGCGAGTGATGCACAAATTTGTTCCTCCGAGACAGGTAAGAAGGGGTGAGATTAAGGAACCTTGGATGACAAGAACAGAGGAACTTCTTGTCAAAAGGAAGAAGGGAGCTTACGTAAAGTGGAGGGAGCAAGGATCTAGCACAGTTTTAGAGGATTACAGGCTTGCTAGAAAGGAGCTCAGAATTGGACTGAGGAGAGCCAGGAGGATGCATGAAAAAGGCTTGGCAAGGATTAGGGAGAACCCAAAAGGTATTTTACTCATACATGAGGAAAATGAGAATGATCAGGGAGAAGGTTGGGCCGATTAGGGATAGCGTAGGGAACTTGTGCGTGGAGTCTGAGCAGATAGGGAAAGCCCTGAATGAGTTTTTTGCTTTAGTTTTCACAAAGGAAAGGGAACTTGTTGTAAATGAAAACTTAGAGGAGTTGGGATACAGTCTTGACCAGATCAAGATTGATGAAGTTGATGTGCTAGAAATCTTGGAAAACATTAAGATTGTTAAGTCTCCAGGGCCAGACCTCATTTATCCCAGGCTGCTCTGGAAAGCGAGAAAGGAGGTTGCTAAGCCACTGACGAGGATATTTGCCTCCTCACTCTCCACAGGAGTCGTACAGGAGGATTAGAAGGAGACAAAGTTCTTCCTCTTTTCAAGAAGGGTAATAGGGAAATCCCTGGCAATTACAGACCAGTCAGTCTGTCTTATGTCTGTGGTCAGCAAAGTTTTGGAAAGAATTCTGAGGGATAGGATTGATGACTATTTGGCAAAGCAGAGTGCGATTGAAGGCCGTCGACATGTCTTTGGGAGGGGCAGGTCATGCCTCACTAATCTTATTAAGTTCTTGTCGACGATGGTTGAGCAGTGGATGTGGTGTATACAGACTTCAGCAAGACATTTGATAGGGTTCCCCATGGTAGGCTCATTCATAAATTCAGGAAGTATGGGATACAGGGAGATTTGGCTATCTGGATTCAGAATTGGCTGGCTGACAGAGGCAGAGAGTGGTTGCCGATGGAAAGTATCTGCCTGGAGGTCAGTGTTGAGTGGAGTCCCGCAGGACTCTGTACTTGGGTCTCTGTTCTTTGTAGTTTTTATAAATAACTTGGATGTGGATGTTGAGGGGTGGGTTAGTAAATTTGCAGATGACGCAAAGGTTGGCGGGGTCATTGATAGTATAGAGAGCTACTGCAGGCTGCAGTGCGACATAGACAGGATGCAGAGCTGGGCTGAGAAATGGCAGATGGAGTTCAACCTGGATAAATCCAAAGTGTTGCATTTTGGAAGGTCTAACTCGAATACTGAATATAGGATTAAAGATAGGATTCTTGGCAGTGTGGAGGAACAGAGGGATCTGGGTGTGCAGGTACACAGATCCCTCAAAGTTGCCACCCAAGTGGTTTTTAAGAAAGCATATAGTGTTTTGACTTTCATTAACAGGGGGATCGAGTTTAAGAACTGCGAGGTTATGCTGCAGCTCTACAGGTCTCTGGTGAGACCACACTTAGAATGCGGTGACCAGTTCTGGTTGCCTGACTGTAGGAAAGATACAGAGGCTTTGGAGAGGGTGCAAAGAACCGCTAATGGAGTCAGGTGTTACTAGGGGACATAGCTTTAAATTAAGGGGTGGTAGGTATAGGACAGATGTTAGGGGTAGATTCTTCACACAGCGGGTTGTGAGTTCATGGAATGCCCTGCCCGTATCAGTGGTGAACTCTCCTTCTTTATGGTCATTTAAGCGGGCATTGGATAGGCATTTGGAAGTTATTGGGCTAGTATAGGTTAGGTAGGATTCGGTCGGCGCAACATCGAGGGCCGAAGGGCCTGTACTGCGCTGTATCCTTCTATGTTCTATGTTCTATGTAAGGTTTACCAGGATGCTGCCTGGACTGGAGGGGTTGCCTTACAAAGAAAGGTTGAATAAGCTCAGACTTTTCTCTCTGGAGAGAAGGTGGAGGAGGAGACCTGATCAAGGTGTACAAAATAAATGAGAGGAATAGTCAACAGCCATAGACTATTCCCCAGGGCAGGACTGACTGATACAAGAAGTCATAGTTTAAAGATATTAGGAGGAAGGTATAAAGGAGACGTCAGAGGTAGATTCTTTACGCAGACAGTGGTGAATGCATGGAATGTGTTGACAGCTGTGGTGGTGGAAGCAGAATCATTGGGGACATTTAAGCGACTGCTGGACTTGCACATTGATAGAAATGAGTTGATGCATCTGTCAAGTTACTATATTTTACATTAGGATTAAGTCTCAGCACAATATCATGGGCCAAAGGGCCTGTTCTGTGCTGTACTTTGCTATGTTCTATATGTTTTCAAACAACTGTTCAGAGATGCTATTACACATCTCTGGCATACATAGTTGAAACCAGGTCTCCCGAACGAGAATTAGGGATGCTACCACTGTACCACAAGCATCTGCATATTGTCAGGGTGATTTTACCAAAAACCATTGCACTCATCATGCGATCCTCTATTTTATTGGATTGTGAATATTCCAAAATAAAAGATAAATGCATCTCAGAGCATGACTTGACAAATTGAAAATTGGTAGGAAACTTGGCAAAATTGCAATATCAGAAAATTTTGCATCTAAAAACTTTACAGTTTATGGTGTTTTTGATGTAACAAAATAATCCAAAATATGAACAAAGGTGGTAATAAAAAATGAAGAGGAGATGACTAGGGGAAATGACTGACACCTTGGCTTCAAGGATCTTATAAAGAGGAGACAGGCAGATATATTTAGGAATAGAATTCCAAAGGCCAAGACACGATTGAAAGTAAAGACACTGTAGTGGAGCGCAGTTAAAAAATCAAGGATGTGAATATTAGAGAACTGCAGAATTCAGTGAGCTGTAGGAAGTTACAGAAATATTAAGAGGCATTTAATATGCAGACAAGAGAACACACGAGCACTTCAAAACTGAGCGACTGACAGTCAAGTACCAGATTAGCTCAGCGAGCAGAATGTGGTGGGTGAAGGAAAACTCATGCATATTGATATGAGCCCAGAGTTTTGAATGAGCACATATTCATGTAGATAGAAGCTGTCCAGAGACATTCAAATAGTGATGTCTAGTAAGAGAAAGTAATGAGGAAATCAGCAGAAGGGAAAAGCAAGGTTGGAGTTGAGTGATTCTAAATGTTACTACCAGAATTGGAAATCAGCATTAAATAAAGAGAGGAATCACAGCATCAGTCAGCAACACATTTCCTGACACACCAGCTATAAAGAAAAATACAGTTAGACCTATTTAGCATTATTCTTTGCCAATCCATGATTAGGCTTAGATTAGACTTACAGTGTGGAAACAGGCCCTTCGGCCCAACAAGTCCACACCGACCCGCCGAAGCGCAACCCACCCATACCCCCACATTTACCCCTTACCTAACACTACGGGCAATTTAACTTGGCCAATTCACCTGACCCGCACATCTTTGGACTGTGGGAGGAAACCGGAGCACCCGGAGGAAACCCACGCAGACACGGGGAGAACGTGCAAACTCCACACAGTCAGTCGCCTGAGTCGGGAATTGAACCCGGGTCTACAGGCGCTGTGAGGCAGCAGTGCTAACCACTGTGCCACCGTGCCGCCCACACGGTGTTTGTAGAAGAGTGCTAGAATAGCTTTACAACTATATTTAACCATTCAAATATCACAAGCATGTGATAATTTACTACTGACAACTAGCCAGAGAGTTAGTTCCTATGGTTCAATCAGCTTTTGAAATGAAAAGCAGAGGATTTTAGAAATTTTTTTTTTCCCTAGAAGATTAATGTTTAAGCTGCCAAAAATCTAAAATCTCTGTCCCTGCAAGTATGAGATCATTTTTTGGCTCCTCAATCTACCCCCTCTTGGCTTTTTGTTCTCTCCCTTTATGGTATTCAGCAGTTAATGCTTTCAAATTGGACACAAACTTTTTCCAAACCCACTTTAAAAATGTCATATTTGGTTTCGAAATGGTTTTCTCTGATAATGTTGTGAGACAATCCAGTTGGCAATCGTGGCTTTACTAACAATGGTTTGCTATCTAGCTAGAATCATCAAGCTTTCAAGTTGCAACAAAAAAAAATGTGGTGGCTTAAGGGAATGATACAAATGCCTCTCAAGGGAACCAGATGGGCTTCCAAATTTTTATCTTGTGATCCTTCTCTTTTTGGCTATGTCATAGAAAGAAGGAACTTGTTCAGTTAAAAAATTATTTTATTATTTAGATATCAGTTTAAAAAAGGTATGCTTAAAAGGCCTACAATACAGTGGTCCTGAAGTATTTCCACCGTTGATAAACTGAAACAAAAACAAAAGAATGGATAATAAAGTTTAACTATGCCTGTTACATCTTGAGGATTTCAATACTTAGAGGAATCTGTTTTGACATCATTGCCCAATACTGCTGGTTGCAGGCTTCTGTGAAAATCAAACACTAGGAGAAAACTCAACTCCGTGACAGAATGATGATTTTGACCATTTTTTGAGATCCATAATAACAACCTGAGAGCGGTTGGTATTTCAGAACTTGAAAACTTGAACTTTGCTGAAAAACAAGACTACTGCCAGAGCTTTTGATTTTGCACTCCTCAGCATGAATGTCAGAATGCCAAAATTTACTTTATAACCTCCGGCACTCTTCTCCCCTGTTGTATAAATCGTGTACGTTTGACATTCATGCATTTGGCCTGATAAGTGCAAGATAAAAAGCTTCAGTGACAATTCTCACTTTTCAGCACTTAACAGGGATTTTACTCTAACCTCCAAAATTTAGACTGTAGATGTCAGCAATTGGCAATTAGGACACACAATCAATGCTCCCTCCAGGATGTTAGATCATGCGACAACCTGAAAGCTCCCATGCAAACACATGAATTGGTCTCCAAGTTGCTGCACATGGAAACAAAGACTGCATAGTTGAATAGATCACCCACACATTACAAAGTAGATGCATTTGTATTAATGTAACAGGTAGTTAAGCAGGTAATTTGAGGTTCATTATAATCTACCCAATTAAATAATTAAAGGAGGATAGATGGGTTTGATGTGTCGAAGGGGCTGTAAGACTGAGTAGACAATAAACAAAAAAAGGTGTATTGGTTTCTGTTTCACCGACTGGCTTGAATCTGAACCGATGTTAGTAGAAGGTGGTTGCCTGAAAAGGCAAAGATTAGGATTCAGGCAGAAAATTGCAATTACAGTTACTTCAGAGAGAAGATTTTGAAACCAAATGTAAATTCTTGGTACATGAATTTTCAATAAGTAAATGGAAAAATGAAGTGGTTGTGAACATGGGATATGCCTTCACCAAGATAAAATAACGACATGGACTTGGCTATGTTGCTTCCTAATAGAAGTGGAATCAGATATAAAGTATTCTTAGCGATGGAGTTTCAACAATTGGTTGCTGAGCAAGGTTTGAAAATTCTATTAAAGTTTATGGACAAGTTTTATAAGAAAGGTTACTTATTAAATGCACTGAGGTATGGCCAACCTTTGCGAATTTAGAGATCAGAATGAGTAATCAATTGAAGAATATTGAATGGAATTTAAGAGACTTCTGCAAGTTTGTAGAAATTCTTTGTGAAGATTTCTAATTCAGAAATTCCCTTTAAGTGGACAGACTTTTAGTATTAATTGGAATTAGATTTTCAGGGGGAAAAAGAAAAACAAAACTTTTAGAACAGATATTAGGAACCTTAAATATTTTCCTGGAATATTTTTATTCCCAGAGGTTTTATGGCTTAATTGGGGCATTCAGCAGTAATGCAACAAACAGAGAATTCAATGATAATGACAATGTGTGACCATTTCATTACAGACCAAAAGTGCCAATATGAGAAAAAGAGGATCAGGAAACTAAAACGTTAAGGATAGATGGACTTGAAAAGGCCGTTTTATCTTGTGAGCCAGTCCAGAACTATGAGCGCTGTTCTAAAATTTGGGGTCATGCTTTTTAAGACAGAATGAGAGAAAAATAAGTCTCCTACAGGTTTATACAACTTTGAGCCACTGAATATTTTTTAAATGAAAAGGTAGATTAACTTCTGTTTTTACCCAGATTAACTTCTGTGCCTAACTAAATGACGAAATCACTCTAAAGGATAGATGTTAACATGGAATTCAAAACAGATCAGCCACAATCATATTGAATGATGGAGCAGGTTCAAGAGGCCAAATATGTTTCTATTTCATATGTTTACATATTCATACACATCTGGCAATTATAACAGCCAGCAGGAATTGGACAACTATAATAGTAAAATAAGTCCCCAGAAAGTTTGGGCTATGTTCATTTGTTTTAGGTGCCACTTGAAATAACAGAGTACAATGAACTGATTTAAAAGGAAATAACAAGGTTGTAAAAGTTATGCACAACATGGAAGGTTGAAGAGGTGGATACAGTGATACTGGTCAGGTGGAGAGAACTGCACTAGTTACAAGAAGTTTCAGCCCAGCAATGTTAAAACTGTAGACTCATTTAATTACACTGTTTTGGTCAGTGAATGCATGCTCAGAGTGTGTGGATGGATTGGTTAACATGTTACCTATATTCTTTAAAACAATAATAGAGCAAAGTAAGGTGAGGGAATTTGAGAGTTTTAACCATTTTACAACAACATCATGCTGAAATCACTAAGAATAGTAGTGATTCCCTTTAAAATAGCTAGGGTAAATCATTTACGTCAAGTGAAATGTCCTTATCAATGAGGAGGCTCACCATGAAAAAGGTTCAAATGAAACTGGAAACTGAATATGACAAGGCACTGGCTTTTAAGATTTACACAACCCATATATTACTGTATACCTTGTTGTAATGCTTCACATGCTAATCTTCAAGATGCCTATTTGAGTATGACAGAGTTCATCATGTCCTCGGTAAGAAAGAATAGCGAATATTTCCCATGGTCTTAGGAAGCCAAGAAATTAAGATAAAGCAGTTCAAAGCTCCTTAACTGCTTAAACATGGTCACTAATGGAAGCTTTAGTGGTGCATTTGTCTAATATTCCACAGGAAATCTTATACAAAAAAAAGCAAAATGTTTGCCCATAGAATATTGTGTGAATTACCATAATCTTTGTGACAAAGTACATTCAATGAAGGGTATCACTGGGTAAAAGTTTGAATGCTGACCTTGCTAAAAACAAAAAGGAAATGTTAAAAAGATTTACCAAAACAAGGTGGGTTAATGCAAACACCAGTCTTCATACTATTTCATACAAAAGTGTTTAAACATAAGCATATGAAGTAGGAGCATGAGTTGGCCATTTAGCTCCCCCAGAATCCTGCCTACTTTCCTTAAAGTCCCACCTCCAATAAGTTATTGGAGATAATCAAAAGGGAGATGTTTCTGGTGTGAGGAATTAAGAAGAAATTAATATGTTCAACTTTTATTTGGGCCACTGTGCAATCAACTTTCTTTTTATTCAAAGAAAGGTAAATATGGAAGTCTGATTGCATTGGATGGAATAAATATACACTTTTGTTCCTGATCACCTAGGTTTAAGATATACAATAAACAATTTGTGGTATTGTTCATTAGCTTTGCTTAAAAACTTATAAATATTTCCACAAGCTTTTATCTAAAAAGATGATGGGATTCTTTATATTGCAAGTAATTGGTGATTTTCAAATTGATTAATCAAAGCAAGAACATGCAGAACTGGAGTGTGGAAGGAGCTGCAAGACTGTGTAGTTAATAATCTTGACCCACATTGAAAGTGTCCTCCTTCCTGCCTTACTGAACACTGCCATCTTATTTTAGTATTCAGTCATTGCTTGAGTGCCCTAGCACATTCCCTTTGGTAAAGTCTCTTTGGTAATGCAGATAGGCCAGAAGCTAAAATTTACCAAAGACTCCAAGTTCATACTTTCCTGTTCTGCTGCCCAGAATACTGGGTCTACCTTCAATCTAGTTAGTTAGTTAGTTACCTCTGTAAGAGGCTCCCTCATGAACCGACTAAGGTTGAGAAGTCCTAGTTGACCAACTTCTTAATCTTAGATCCTTCTTCCCAGACTCTTTTCTCCATTAAATAAATTTAATTTTAATATATTTTCAGAGATCCTGCTATACAAGTAAACCAAAAGAAATATTTTGTCTTTCAATACTATCCATTATCACCTTCGTCAGCATTAAATGCATTTGAGCAAAAGAAAAATGTTTATTAAAATTTGATTGCAACCAGCCTTTAAATCTACAGAGAGTAGAGGAATGCAGTTTAGCAGCCAAGGGAAAGATGAAGTTCGTTATTTTTACATTTGTTGGGCAGAGATTTGGATGATACGTTACTTACTGCAGCCAAAGCTCAAGGTGCGTGCTATGTGGGTTCCTAAAACATAAAGCATAAGTATATTAAATCTTTCCAGTTGTATTCACAGAACAAGAAATCAACACTTTGTAACTCTTTGAAGAGATCATTTAATTGAAAACGCGCAACATATTAAAACCAATTAAATACAGGACCAACTTATAATCAAAATGCAGTGAATTGCAAGGAGGAAATGTTCGAGTGGATTGAGGTCTGCTGTGATTGAACAAGATAGTTTGGCTGTTTTGCAACAAAGTGTAGCTCAGGCTGAACAGCGACAGAGCATTCATTCCATCGATAAAAGGTTTGCAGTCAAAAAAAAACCTTTTTTTCAAACATTTTACAAAAAAAATGTAGTATTCAGCAAAATATACTTTGGCTCAGGTGCAGAAAGAAAAAGAGAACAAAACACAAAAGTATCACAAGGAGGCATTCAATAAACTCCAATGTTGTGTTGCAACTGAGGGTAGTTAAGTGATTGAACCATTTGATTCCAACATAACATACAGCCTAGAAGGGGGAGGCCATTGGGTGCTGTGAGCCTGTTCCCTCATTGAATAGGATCATGATCATATTGTAGTCTCAACTCCACTTTCCTGCCTATCCCTCGCTATCCATAGATGCTAACCAACACACGAATCAATCTACCTCGGTTTTAAAAATATTCCAGCATTTCAGTACAACTTGACCTTCCTTTGGGAAATAAAGCAGGGCAAGTGGGGCCAGTGACCATAATTCCATTGGTTTTAAAATAGTGATGGAAAAAGGATAGAACTTCAACTTTTAGATTAAGTTTAAGTTAGAGGAAGGACAATTTTGATGGTATGAGGCAAGAACTTTTGAAAGGAGAAAGTGAGGACTGCAGATCAGAGTCAGAAAGTATAGCACTAGAAAATCACAGCAGATCAGGCAGCATCTGAGGAGCAGGAGAGGTGACATTTCGAGCATAAGCTCTTCACCAAGAATGGGGTGGGGAGTGGCGGGGTGCAAGGGGACAGAGATAAGTGGGAGGGGGTGAGGCTGAAGGGGCAGGAAGGTAGCTAGGAATGAGATATGTAGATGAAGGTGCAGGTGGAAGTGATATGTCTGAGGGGAGGGTGAAGTGGATAGGTGGGAAGGAAGATGGACTGTTAGAGAGGGCGGTACCAGGTTGGAGTTGTTGGATCTGGGATAAGGTGGGGGAAAGGGATAGGAGGAAACTGGTTAAATTGATATGGATTGTGTGGTTGGAGGGTTCCAAGGCAGAAGATGATGAGTTCTTCCTCCAGTCATCAGGTAGCTAGGATTTGGTGTTGGAGGCCACCCAGGAGTTGCATGTCCTTGGCAGAGTGGGATGGGGAATTAAAGTGGTTAGCCACAGGGCAATGGGGTTGTTTAGTGAATGTGCCGGGATGTTCTTTGAAACGTTCTGCAAGCTGGCGTCACGTCTCCCCAATGTACAGGAGACCACATCGAGAGCAACGGTCACAGTGGATGAGGTATCTGGATGTGCAGGAATATCTCTACTGGTGTGGAAAGATTCTTTGGGGCTTTGGATGAAGGTGAAGGGGGAGAGGGAGATGTGGGCACAGGTTTTACAACTCTTGTGGTGGCAAGGGAAGGTGCTGGGGGTGGAGGGTGGGGAAACATGGAGCTAACAAAGGAATCATGGAAGGAATGGCCCAGCCACCTGGATCCTCCAACCACACAGAATCAATGTTGATTTCACCCGTTTCCTCATCTCCCCTTCCCCCATGTTATCCCAGATGCTTCTACCCCCAGCCCCACACCCCCATTTATCTCAGCCCCCTTGGACCCCCCACCCCACATTCTTGAGGAAGGGCTTATGCTCGAAACATCAATTCTCCAGCTCCTCAGATGCTGTCTGACCAGAAGAACTTTCAAAAGTTGCTTAAGGCCAAATGGGGTAACTAGAAAGAGAATAGGGCCCCTTAATGATAAGCAAGGTAATCTACGTGTGGAACTGCAGAAGAATGGGGGTAATATGAAATACTCTTTTGCATGAGTATTTACTGTGAAAGAGGATATAGAAGCTATAAAATTTGGGCAAATAAATAGTGATATCATGAAGTGTCCAAATTACAAAGGTGGTGATGCGGGAAGTCTTAAAAACAGAGGTAGACAAATTCCTAAGACTGGATCAGATGTACCCTGGAACTTCATAGGAAGCTAAAAAGTGATTGTTGGGCCCCTTGCTGAGATATTTGTCTTATCAATAGCATTGGTAAACTGCCAGAAGACTGGAGATTGGCTACAGTGCCTTTATTTAAAGTGGTAAGGAAAAGTCAGGGAACTATAGATCGGTGAGCCTGACATCAGTGATGGGCAAGTTGTTGGAGGGGATTCTGAAGGACAGGATTGACATGTATTTAGAAAGGCAAACACAGGTTAGGAATAGTCAGCATGGGTTTGTGTGGGAAATCAGGTCTCACTAACCCAATTGAGTTTTTTGAACTCAAATAATGAAGACGACTGATGAGGACAGAGTGGTACTCATGGTCTGTATGTACTTTAGAAAAGGTGTTCAGCAAAGTTCTAAATGGTAGACCGATTTAACAACGTTAATCACACGGAATACAGGGAGGACTCGCCATTTGGATACAGAACTGGCTTGAAGGTAGAAGACAGAGAATGGTGGTAGAGGGCTGCTTTACAGACTGGAGGCCTGTGACTAGTGGAGTGCCACTAGGATCAGTGCTGGGTCCACTGCTTTTTGTCATTTACATAAAATGATTTGGGATATGAACATAGGAGGTATAGTTAGTAAGTTTGCAAATGATAATGAAATCAGTGGTGCAGTGGACAGTGAAGATGATTACCTCAGAGTACAGTGGGATCTTGATCAGACGGGCCCATGGGCCAAGGATTGACAAATGGAGTTCACTTTAGATAAATGTGAAGTGCTGCATTTTAGAAAAACAAATCAGGGCAGGACTTATATATGAAATGATAAGATCCTGAGGAGTGTTGCTGAACAAAAAAAAAAGACACTGGAGTGCAGATTCATAGTTCCTTGAAAGTGGATTTGCAGGTTGACAGGGTAGTGATGATGTTTGGTATGCATGCCTTTATTGGTCAGGGCCTTGGAGTATAGGTGTTGGCTGTACAGAACATTGGTTCGGCCACTTTTGCAATTCTGCATTCATTCTGTTCTCTCTGCTATCGGAAAGATGTTATGAAATTTGAAAGGGTTCAGAAAAGATTTACAATGATGTTGCCAGGGTCGAAGAGTTTGAGCTAAACAGAGATAGTGAACAGGGGTTATTTTCCCTGGAGCAGAGGCTGAGGGGTGACCTTATAGAAGTTGCTAATATCATGAGAAGCATAGATAGAGTGAATCATCAAGTTCTTTTTCCCCAGGGTGAGTGAGTCCAAAACTTGAGGGCATAAATTTAGAGAGAGACAGGGGAAAAATTTAAAAGTTACCGAAAAGACAACATTTTCCTGGAGGATGGTGTGTACACGGAATGAATCGCAAACTTAGGTGGTGAAAGATAATACAATTATAACATTTAAGAGGCAACTTGATGGGTATACAAATAGGAAGTGCTTAGAGCGATATGGGCCGAATGCTGGTAAACGGGGCTAGATTTATTTCGGGCATCTGGTTGGCATGGATGAGTTGGACCGAAGGGTATATGTCTGCGCTGTATATCTCTATGACTCCATAACCCATTCAGCCTTCATTGCTCTCTGTGGATCAGAGATTAGATCACAAAACTATTTTTAAAAAAAATTGCTTATCTCTATCCTAAGTAGAAGTTTCCTTTTTTAACAGTGTTCCCTAGTCTGTACCACAAGAGGAAACTTCTTTTCAGAATCTATCCTCTCATTATTGTACGTGTTTCAATAAGATCACCTCTCTCCTTTCTAAATACCAATGGATACAGGTCCAATCTGCCCCAGCTTTCCTAACAGGATATTCCAGAGCCCAGAAAGGAGTCACATGAACATTCTCCAAACTATTTCTAATGCAAAAAAAAAACAAAATTGTACACAGTACTGTAGATATCAAGCCAATACAATTCTAGCAAAACATTTATACTTTTATATTCATTCTCTTTGTAGTAAAGTTCATTTGGTTTACCTTTGTTATCATTTGCTGTCCCTACATACTAACTTGTTGTGATTCACATACCAGGACACCCAAAGCGCTCTGTACCACAGGGTTCTACATTCTCTCCATTTTGTCGAGGGAAAAAAGATCATTACTGAGTACAGTATTGAGCATTTGCAAAAGGAATTATTTCAATGCAATGTCAGATCACAAAACTGAAGCCATGATATGTATGACTCCAAGTAAGATGCCCTCCATTAACAACGTCTGTAAATGGTTATGTTCATTAAGATGCTGATCACCAAGGGTATAGATCTCATCATGCCATACATCCCTTTTTTATTGGGTCTGCCAAAAATCAATAAGCTCTCATTTACATAGTACACTGCAGTTGATACATTTTTGACGACTCAATTAACATATTTATATCCCTCGCAGGCTCCCTTTATATAGACTTGTATCAAGCCAGAACCGGTTTTATTTATATATCACTTCCTAACCATAAGTATAGATTGATGTAAACTAATTAATGACCCTGTCACTCAGTGTGCATGCTTATCAGTGTGAGAGGGGTGCCTAGCATGAATGCTGGACAATCTTTGCTCAACCTTAGAAGCATTTAACATTTGTCTCGTCTAGCATTGTTCACAATGAGCAAAGGCCGCGAGGCAAGTTCCACGTGTAAGCCGTTTTACACTCCTCTGCAATACTAAACTGTGAACAACTCTTAAACACTTGCAAGTTGAACACTCCACATGTAAGTTAACTTTTTATTTAGCAAAACCATACATTTTGGCACTTTCGCCCCCTTCAATAACAGCCCCTCTCTACACTACATACAAGTATCTGTCTCCAGACTCTAAGAGCTGATAAGTTGGTACATTTTTGAATATTTTCCTTCTTTCATTTTGTTTATGCTGAATTAATTTTAAAATGACGGTTGAAGGAGAGATATAGTTACTTGATTATTTCATAGGAAGACTGTTATTGTGGGTGTTGTGGTTTTGCAAAGTGAGACAGAGTGCTTGTAACCACTTGCTTTGCCTTAAATTGGTATTTATCAACTGCATCACACAATATTCAGTTGGTTGTGTACAACTATAAATGCCAAGAATGAATAATTTGTTCAATCAAGAAATATTTCACACATTAAAATTACACTCAAAATTGGATTAGAGAAGATGGATGAATTTGATGCAACAACTCTCATTAAAGCCACCACAATGCCTGACAATATAATGCATGCAGCATACGGACTTTGCAATGTAACAATGAAACACAACAAATGCTTGAAATTATATAGCATCCTTATGTAACACATTCCAAGATACCTCACAGGAGCGTTATAAAAGAGAATTACACCCCAAACCACATAAGATGACACTTGGGCTCACTGTCAAAAGCTTAGTGAAAGAATTCAAAGTTTAGCAGATCTAAATGGGAAAACAAAAGTTACAAAATCAGAGGACTTTTGGGAGGAAATGCTAGAGCTTTAGAGCTGGGCCAAGACACATTCAAAAGCCCAGCTAACAGCAGCAGAGTGATTGGAAAGTGGGATGTCCAAGAGGTCAGGATTAGACGAGAACAGATATCAGATCTGTGGAGCTCAAGGAGATTAAGGAAGGACCAAGACTATGGAGGAATTTGATGTTTAACCATTTTCTACACTGCAATTTGCAACACTTAAATAAACTGCTTCAAAAGACAGATCTATACATAGTCTGAAAAACATAAATCCCATCATTGGTTGCTCAATTGAATTCTCCAAGAGCATTTTTGTAGAAAAGGTCTACATCACAGAAAGAATTAGAATTAGAGTTGACATTTCATCCACATTAATCTGCCATAATAGGATAATGGTTTTTCACACTATTCTAGCAGCTCTAAATATTAATCACGAACTATAACGGTCTTCCAAAAAAGTTAATGATATAATCTTTTTTCCTTAAAAGCTTGAAAATCAGATCCTTGAACAAATATTGCTGCTAAAATGAAAATATTCAAATGCCGGCAACTAAATCACTAATACCACAGACACGTTTATCTGATCATACAGAAGCAATGTTAAGCATGGCTTAAAATCTAAGTTATTTATGTTTACTCGAACGATATAGATATTAACTAGTACCAAACTCTATCCTTGAAATCAAAACATGTTTTTGAAGGAAACATTGGAAATTCATGAGCAGTAGAATACGATAAAAACTTCTACTCACTGTTCTGAATCTTCACTTTGGTTTCAGTAACTGCTCTCTCTAGCTGCACTTCCTGTTTCTGCTGGTAGTTAATGTGGGGTGAGATTGAATTTTCCACTGGTTTCACTGGTGTTTCTTGATGCTTTGGTATTTGAATCTCCACCTTTTTTGGAGATATCTCACTCAGAGATGGTCCAGAACTTTCTGTTCTTCTTGGAATGGATTCAGCAAGCTTGCTTCCTGTGGTTTCCAATCTCCTTGAGGTGATCTCCTGTAGTTTTGTTCCAGAAACTTCTGTTCTCCTCGGCACCATTTCTGGAGGCTTATGGCCTAGCAGTTCGGCTCTTTTAAGACCAATCTTTGGTACACCATGGCTTGCACCATCGACTTGTTTTGAAGACAGGTCAATAGAAATTTCTGCTCTTCGAGAAACAGGTTCTGGGTGCCTCGGTCCTGTAATTTCAATTCTTTTGATGGATGATTTTGGGGATTTAGCATTAGGCGCTTCTGCTTGTTTTGAAGTTGGATCAGCAAACCTTGACCCCAAATCTTGATATCGATGTCCAGATGTTGGCGTCGATCTCAGTGGAGGAGTTGGACCTCGCCTACTCGAAACAGAGGAATTTGGTGTCTGATCAACTTCCTCGACTTCAAATGATCTCTTCAAAGCTAAAAGAGAGAGAGAGAAAAAAATATACACCAATTAACTAATAGATTTATTTCCTATTATTACAATTTTTCAGCATTGACCATATAACCATTATTCCATGATATAACTGGCAGCCCTGCCAATATTACCATAGCTTACAAACTCCAACCCATAGCTGCACCAGGTTCCAGGACAATTAAGAACAAGTAGAATTTCTCGTCACTGCTCATTCAGAATGGGTACAATTTTAACTGTTTCAAAGTCCACCCACTTGTAAAGAATTAAAATTGCAGCCAACATAGCATTAACTGTCACCAATCTGGCAGAGTTTTAAGTTAGGAATTCACACCCATAAGAAACTGGGATGCATTCTAAGGCCATTTCACACAAGCTTCCTTTCGCCTTTTGGGAGAATCATATTCCTCTGGTTGAAAACAGACTCCAAAAAAGTTTCAGGGCAGAAAGAACAATGCATGAACCTGTTACACTTGGATTTTTTTTCTAAATGACCATTCAAATTCAACTCAAAGTCTCATAACAGAAAATGCAAATTGTTAGTTTCACAATCAATAGTCATGCCTGAAACGGAGTACACTTCTAAAATATGATCCTTCACTGCAAGTGAACTAGATTTTGCTGCTTTCACAAAATAAAGCGCAACAGCACAACTTATTCTGCTGTGTGGAGAGATTGTACCAAATGCAAGCAGAAATTGGACAATATTTAAGATCCCTTTTCAGCCCCTTGGCTGGGCTACAGATTACTACCACTTCCAAAGACTCGTTATGATACACAAACATATGCTTATTGTCTCATCACATTTGCAAACTTTTGAAGGTCATGATTTACTATCACTAGAGGAATTGGTGTTGATGCATCAATATTTATTCTACATTATGTTTCTACTTAAAAAGGTTAAGGCATGGGCAACTACATTTTACACAAATATATTCCCTTTATTCGACTTTCTACATGAACAATGTTTCCAATAGTGTGCTCTATACCCTCAAATAAACAGTTTGGAAAGAAAGGAAAATTACACTTACTGCACATCTTTATTTTCCATTGTTTTGTAATATAAAGTTAAGTAAAATCCCTTAATTTGTTTCATACTTTCCCCAATTATAAGCCTCAAAAATCTTAAGTTTTTCATTGTGTCCTATGACACCCAGGAACATGGCAAAGATGGAGTTTCACCAGATTCCCTTCTTGATCAAGAGTTTCCTGGTTGCTCTAGAAGGGGTAGAACCTCTGTTCACCCTTTACAGAGCTAACAGTAGCCAGAGCACGAGAACATCCTCTGCTGGGCATTCCTATACCCCTTAGTTTCAGTTCAGACTTGTTACTTCTGTAGAAACCCAGAGAGTCAAATCATAACCTCCACAAGACAGATAGGGGTCCCATGAGTACTTGCCAGTGCAACATGTGAAAATCTGAAATAAACAGCTGATTACATGGTCTCCATGAAGCCATTGTTGATTGTTGTAAAAACCTATTTGGTTCATTAATGTTATTTAGAGAAGGATAACTGGGTCTGTGAGACTCCAGACTCACAGCAATGCAGTTGACTCTTAAGTACTCTCTGAATAATAAGTGTTAGTCAATAAATGCTTTCCTAAGCAGTGACACACACAAATGATTAGATTTTCAATAAACTTCTTTAAAACAAAGACATTTTGAACAAAGCAGCCTTGGGGACAGGGGCCGTGAGACTGTAGTCAGGAGAGTTAAAATTGCGTTATCATAGAAAAGGTAAAGTCAGTCACCTTGGCCAGGTAGACCAAAAGGTGCCAAAGTGGCATTTGTCCAGCTTACCTCACTTCCCCTGTAAGCCCCAGTGCTGAAGGATCCCTTAAGATTTCAACCAAAACACTGAATAAAGTTTGAGCTACAAAAAGTATAAAAGGGGCCAAGTTTTCAAATGTCCATGTCATTGGTCTTAATCCAATGGAACTCTGATCTCAACATTATCTTTGTACTTCCAGGTGACATTATATATTGCAAGATTCCCAGGATATTACCGGCAATAGTTTCACACAAGACCACCTCTCCATTGAAAATTCATGAGCAATGAGATTACAATTCCATCAAATCACTACATTTCAAAGTTAACAATTATGTTGCTAGCACATGCACTAGAGGTAGGGACAGGCATTCCAAATTAGTAAGGGAATGCATGGTATTAAATTGCATGGTAGTCTTAAAAATATGCTGCAGATGTGCTCAATTTCTATCTGACATGATGGAATTATTGAAGAAAGAAAATCTTTAGGAAAGTTAGTCAGTAACAATAGCAAACTGCATGATCTTGATTCATTGTTCTTTATTTCCTTGCTCTGTGTAACCAAGTGAAGTAATGGCAATTCATCCAACATAGTTGGTGAAGCAACTAAACATAGCAGATTAGTTAGCCTATCAGGTAACAGAAGTGCCACAGTGGCTGTTTCGATCCCTAAATACAAATCTGTACTAGTTGTATAGAACGAGAGAGTCAAGCCTGCAAAAGTGATGCCGTCAAATAGAGATGTCCTTCACTGCAAAATGCTGGTTGAAGATAAGGAAGACTCTGCACCAAGGACATTCCCTTGAAAGGGAAAGTGGAGGTCTAGAAGATTTATTTATCAGTACATTGAGTACAGGAGTTGGGAAGTCATGATGTAACTGTAGAGGGCATTGGTTAGGTTGGTTTTGGTCTTCCTGCAATAGGAAAGATGGTGTGAAATTTAAAAGGGTTCAGAAAAGATTTTCAAAGACGTTGCAAAGATTGGAGGGTTTGAGCTATAGATAGAGGCTGAGACTATTATGGGCATGGATAGGGTGAATAACAAAACACCTTTTTCCCCAGGGTAGGGAGTCCAAAACTAGACGGCATAGGTTTAACAAAAGAGTGGAAAGATTTAAAAGGGACCTAAGGGGCAACTTTTATCATGCAGAGTGTGGTGCATGTATGGAATGAACAGCCAGAGGAAGTGGAGGCTGGTACAATTACAACATTTAAAAGCCATCTAGGTGAGTGCATGAATAGGAAGTATTTAGAGGGATATGGATCAAATGGTGGCATTACAATTCCATCAAAGGGTCTGTTTCCATGCAGTACAGCTCTATGACTATATATTTATGGGAGCCCAAGACTGGTCAGTGAATTTACAAAGAGTGAAACAATGAGGTCTGATGAGGTTGGGAAGAGAATATTCCCTCAAATAACCAAGCAACATTCATGAAAATAAAGTGGTCTGACAGTGAACATTAATATTTATACTAACAATTGAAAAGCCAATAGGATTGTGGGCTAATATACATTAACACAAGTGAGGAGGAGGATATAACATGAGGAGACAGTTCATTCACTGATGGAAGTAAGCACTTCTCCCAGATGAGATGTCAGTTGTCCATATGAACATCATAAAGATACTAACCTGAATCCAGGACAGTGCATTTAATGACTAAAAGGTGGGAGTGGAGAATGGATACGGAAATAGAGCAAGTGGATCTCCATCAGAAGCATTAACAGAAGCAATTGTATTAATCAAGATATCCCATCAGGGAAGAAAGGTCAGTGCGAGAGAGCGCAAGAGCGAACGATCATACTTCTGGCCAAATCGCATGCAGAAGGAGTAGGACCTACAGATAAGGGAAGGGAATATGCACCTACAGTCATACAAGTCCATAGGAAGGGTATAACATAAGGATTAAAATTACAATCCCAGGCTATTGTTCATACAACTAACTCAACCTAAGTGAAGGGTTGGGACAATAAAAGTTTGATTCGTTTCAAGCGGAGTTAGAGGGGTCGGTGTACCAGGTCAGACCGTGGGGTACACAATGAGAAAATTTACTAAAAAAATTGCAGCACTAAATTATCTGTTCCCATAATACTCCAAAACCCAATCAGTAATAAGTCTGCTATTAATGCTATTCGTTAGTCCAAACATCCCTTAATCAGAGTTGCTTTCAAAACAGGTAGGACAAGATTTCTCAACAGAGCATTGGCATGTGACAACAATATCTTCTACTCTCAGATCACAGATCCTATTGTTGTTGAGCACTTTGCTTATTTAAGGGGAATCCCTCCAGTATTAACACATCAGAGTGGCCCATGCTACATTGGAATAGACATAAATATCACTAACGAAGCAGACTGAACAAAACTATCAAGTAATCATGAGGGATAGGGTGTAGGTGAACTTAACCAAAGATCTGGTTAACTGGAGAACTCTGCTAATAATGGAGCTACAACAGCAAGAATGCAGTATAACTGGGAGGAAGGTAGGGAGGGTGGTAGCTGCATTGCATCCATCACAGTCCTGTTGATCAGTCTCCATATTTGCTAGCAGGGATTAATGGCATCCTAGGTAGTACAGATTGTAATTCTGGCCAATAAAGGATACATCCTGGTATCCGTTGGAATCTAAGTGCTTTTCCCAAGGCTACATCTGACCAGGGGCAGAATAGAGGTACTAAAACAAGAATGGGAGGATTAATATTAAAACTGAAGTGCATGATGGTTTTATGGTGTTGCTTTTATATTATTTGTTCAAGGTATGATGGGGCACTTGATTTCGGATGGTCAGAGTTTTGAGGACAGGAGTTGGGAGGTCATGTTGCGGCTTTACAGGACATTGGTTAGTCCACTGTTGGAATACTGCGTGCAATTCTGGTCTCCTTCCTATCGGAAAGATGTTGTGAAATTTGAAAGGATTCAGAAAAGATTTACAGGGATGTTGCCAGGGTTGGAGGATTTGAGCTATAGGGAGAGGTTGAACAGGCTCAGGGTTGTTTTCCCTGGAGGGTCAGAGGCTGAGGGGTGTCCTTCTAGAGGTTTACAAAATTATGAGGGGCATGGATAGCATAAATAGACAAAGTCTTTTCTCTGGGGTCAGTGAGTCCAGAATAGAGGGCATAGGTTTAGGGTGAGAGGGGAAAGATATAAAAGAGATCTGAGGGGCAACTTTTTCATGCAGAGGGTAGTACATGTATGGAATGAGCTGCCAGAGGATGTGGTGGAGACTGGTACAATTGTAACATTTAAAAGGCATCTGGATGGATATATGAATATGAAGGGTTTGGAGGGGTATGGGCCAGGTGCTGGCAAGTGGGACAAGATTGAGCTGGGATATCTGGTCAGCATGGTCGAGTTGGACCAAAGGGTCTGTTTCTGTGCTGTACATCGCCATGACTCTATAACAGTAATGGCCTAACCGTATTATTCATTCTACCAGAGCACAGCAAATAAGACAAAAGGGGAAATGAAGGCCAGACAAGTGGGTTGAGTCACCATGGAAACTAGTAGATGCAAGGCTGAAGATAACAGGAGGCTTGAAGGAAGTTCAGGCTAATAAATATGCACTACAAAGTTCATTATTGAGAAATTCTTCAGGTATTAGAAATCTTCTCCCTTGCTTAAGCTTGAAGAAAAGCTTTGTTTCCCTGAATCAGCCAGACTTGACTAGCCATTTTTCACCAGGACAGTGGCATCCCAAGAAGAAGGATTCAAATAAAACCAATCATGAAACTCTGCATTTGTGGCTCTTATACCTTTCCAAATGTATTCCAAAAATAACTTGCTGCAGTTTTAGCTTAACTCACAAATATTTCATCTGTGTCAACCTAAGCATTTGATTTAATCCATGCTACCCACACACTTTATCACTCACTTTTTATTTGCATTTTTAATGACATTGAAAACTCAGCCTGCTTTCAGTCCTACCAATGGGATGGAAGGATTACCCTGGATGCTACATGTAAATAAGCTCCAAATGTCTTTTCTGTTTCTCATGAATTTTTAAACACATTCCTTTGGTAATTGTCATCATTTCACTTGTACTGACCAGTAGAATTCTGAAGGAATTAGTTCACAATGCTGCTATTAAATAATATTTACAGCTAGTAAATACATTCTCTAATGAATTGATATCATTGTACATACTTTTATTTCACTGGAAAATTTACTAACACCACAGGAGGTCAATAAAATGCATTTTGAATAATGGCAAATGGAGCAGCAGATTTCTCTCTCATATCCTCCAAAGGGATGTGGATGACTATAAAACCATTCCACAAATGCCACCAATTTTGCACGGATAGTTGCAGCAGTGACGTAATGAGGGGAATAAAATTATAGAATCTTACACACAAATTAAGTCTATTCAATCCATTCTGTCTGTTCCAGTCCCCTTGGCAGAGAGTTTTGTTGAGGTGGGTAAACTAAGGAGAAATAAGTCAAAGTAATCAATTCCTTAGGAGTCTGAGGGTCATTGCAATAGTCATAGAGTCAGAGAAGAACAGCACAGAAGTAGACCCTTTGGTCCAACCTGTCCATGCAGACCAGATATCCCAACCCAATCTAGCCCTACCTGCCAGCACCTGGCCCATATCCCTCCAAACTCTTCCCATTCATATACCCATCCAGATGCCTCTTAAATGTTGCAATTGTACAAGTCTCCACCACTTCCTCTGGCACCTCATTCCATACACGTACCACCCTCTGCATGAAAAAGTTGCCCCTTAGATCTCTTTTATATCTTTCCCTTCTCACCCTAAACCTATGCCCTCTCGTTCTGGACTCCCCACCCAGGGAAAAGACTTGGTCTATTTACCCTATCCATGCCCCTCATGATTTTATAAATCTCTATAAGGTCACCCCTCAACCTCTGACGCTCCAGAGAAAACAGCCCCAGTCTGTTTAGCCTCTCCCTATAGCTCAAATCTTCCAACCCTGGCAACATCCTTGAAAGTCTTTTCTGAACCCTTTCAAGTTTCACAACATCTTTCCGATAGGAAGGAGACTAGGAATGCACGCAATATTCCAACAGTGGTCTAACCAATATCCTGTACAGCCGCAACATGGCCTCCCAACTCTTGCACTCAATGCTCTGACCACTATGCCAGACTTCTGAATCAGAGCCTGTAGTATAAACTGCGTGGTAAATTTAAGCAAGAACCTGCTCACATCAAAAACAACAGATCTGGAACAGTAGCAAGTGTCCTTCTCTTCTTTTACTCAGCTTATATCAAGTTGTTAGATGTCTTTAAGGATACACAGATTTTAAAGTGTCAGGTGGTTAGCAATAAAACAGCAATATTAGCTATTCTGTTGCCAAAACCATATTAAGACATATTTTGTTTAAGCAACATTCATAGTAGTATCTGGCAGAACAGGAAAGTTCATTCTACATGCCTTCAGTGTAACCTACAAACCTGATCTCATTTTGATTGACAAGTACTGGTGGTGATATTGGTAAAAGATTAGTCTCAAGAGAACAGGAAGCATAATGATTAGTAGCTACCAAAAGGATATAATTTATTTCCTTCTCAAAGTAATACAATGATATCATTCCCATTTCCTTAAGGAAAGCACCTTTAAAGCAAGCATTTCATTTTGCAAGAGCAAAATACTGCAGAGGTTGGAAATGTGAAATAAAAAGAGAAAGTGCAGAGGTATGTGCTAAATCTTCCCCTCTCCCAACCCCTAAACCGAAGAAGCACCCAGTTTTATTTTAATCGTATAATGAAGCACAGAAAACATCTATTTTGTTTTCCACTGACCACATTAGACCCATCCACAGCGGATGAGGAATGATACTTCAAGCAATAGTTTTCTTTAAATCATTTTGCTTGATTAGTTTGAGTTTCCAAAAGATTCAAACATTTATTCACTCAACACTTTGAACTTCGATGTCTGACTGCCTTTCCCATAAACAAAAATCCCTCTCCCTATGCACAGACCAGTGTGTCCTCTGGAGTATTTAATTACAGTCTCTCTCTCTCTCTCTCTATACAACTTTGGTTTCTGAAATGATACTTGCCTATTTTCAGGAAACTAAAATAAATGAAAAATTAGTAATCCAGTTTAATGCAATGCATGTCATTGTGTGACGTATCTGTAAAATGAATAAAGAGGAATGTCAAACTTTTTGTTTACATAAAAGTCCATATTTCATTGCAATGGCTTGTTTTTAAGAGATTTATCCATGTAGACAGCAGAGCCTAGGAAGAACTCTAGAAGTCTCAAATATTTGGCAGAAAAGAATTTGAAAACTTAATCCTTAAATCAGAACTAGCAGAAAAAGTGAAGGTTGCATTTAAAAGAATGTAAACATCTAGGGTCTCTTTTTTTTCTCTTCTGCCTAAGATAAAGGAAATGGGTTTACCAACAACCCAGGAGATCAACTTCATATTCTATAACATCTGCGTTAGAAATTTTATTTTTCATCAGGTTTATCTGCATGTTACTATCAGACCACCCGACAAGGGTTTCCACTTTGTCTGGTCTCTCTTCTTCCTTTATTTTCCCTCATTGTTGCTGAAAACTTGACCAGAGATTTGAAGGGCAGATAATGGAATTAGAAGAAAAAAAATCAATGCAGACTAAGCGAATGGGAATGCAAGATAGCTGACAGATGGTACATAACAACAGCACACAGATATGGGTTGTAAAGCTGATTTACTTCTGCTCACTCCAAGTATCCTCTGAATAACCTGAAATGAATAGAAAGTAACGCATGCTTTGTTTGTGCAGTATGTCACATTCTGGCCGTGCTTAGTTCTACGTTAATTGAGTAGTTTTACAGATTAACAAAAGGAACAGATTAAAATCACATTCTTCAGTCCCTGGCTCCTTTATTCAAAATGGTTTAATTTTACCCCAGATTTGAGATTTTCTACTCCTGTTCCTCTCTAAGTATTACCAACTCTCCTACGTCCCCTAGACCACAAGGGACAGCTAACTCAATCTCAGATCCTTCCTGGTGTTAATCAATAGGAGATGAGCAAAATTTCTAACTGTTCTTCTCGAGGTATGTTTCTTGCTCACTTTGTATGTGTATCAATACCCAAGCCAAGATCAAAACCTCAGCAAGGTGTCATGGACCACAAGTTTGGTCCTTGGAAGGTAAATTTAGAAACAGGGCAAGATAACCTGGGACTGCAATAAGCCACAAATAGAAACAACAAATATTATCAAATGAGAATACTGCAATAGACAAATCAAACAAGTGAGCAGACAGGTGGAATGCACAATACTTATGTGGAAAAAAGACTGAGGCAAGAAAGACTACACAGTAAAACGTATGTTTATGTCTTCAAATCTCCAAGAGACATCAAATAACAAAATAAGTTAATTACAAAGAAGGCCACCATTTCTTTTTGAGGTAAATGCTATAGAGAGCTGCCATTTTAAACACTTCTGCATTCAATTTAGAAACAGGTTATGAAAAGAAATTTCAAGTGTTGAAGGCAAATTAAGATTAGATGAGTATTATGAATCTTTTATCCAAGCTAAAATGACTGACTAATCACACACAAAACGCTGCCACCCACATACTCTTTCCATGTTGTTATGCAAATGCAACATGTCTGCTCTGTAATAACTTTATAATAGCTCTTCAGGGCAAACCCAGGCTTACTTCTGGCTATGCTAAACCATAAATATCTGTGTCCTGCCCATTTGTAATAATTTGGATGAGATGTGGTAAGTAAAAGAAATGCAAGAAAGGTACGTTGAGGTAACCGATGTTGACAAATGTAACTGCTTTTATTAATCTTGAGTTCCTGTTTGAGATAACTAGCATGCATGATATTGCTAGTTTCATACCAATATGTAACATGATGGTAATATGTAGAATAACTACTCACTAACAACTGAAATCGACTGAATGAATTCTTGTACATTTCATCCACATTGCTATGTATAAAAGTAGACCAAATGACAAACTGGATTCGACTACATTAAAAAAAACTAAGTTACAAAAGAGTTGCAGTTGAATTTAATCTTAATTTGTACATTTTTTATACAAAACTTGAGCACTGATTAGAGGAATTCTTAGCTAGATACTTTGAAGGATAGATACATTTCATCCTCCCATGCAATCCTCCATGAGAACCAAGCCAAACACAGCATTATGACAGTATAGACAACTTTTCTTAAAGATTCATATTCCTATGTACTGAAGAGACAATATCATCTAAAACGAGGACCAGGAAATAACTTGTGATACACTGGTTATTCATCCTGCAAGGTTACAACCAGAAATGAGAGGCCAAAGAGCATCATGGTCCATTAAATGTTAATTCAGCAAGGGTGCATTAAAGTCTTAGGACTAACAAAAAAGGTTGTGCTTAGGCATTCATTTTCAAAAAATTAATCAATCTTCCCATTTCCTTTAGCAAAGCTTCTGTCTCAGTTTATACTTTCAAATAAGATTTGATTTTAAAAATTGCTTCATTCTTTTCTACATCTTGTTGCAGGACCACTAGCTTTCTTGAGGGCCTTTTCGTAGCTAAGATTAGAGCAGAAATTTAGTCACAAATAGATGGAGTGAGTTTAGCAGGTCTACATATCACAACAAACAACATGGTTTGGTTTGTCAACTACAAATTATCCTGCAAATTATTATTACATCTGTCAGGTAGCATACATTGCTCTGATATCTCTGATTTCTATTCTTTTTGAAAGCTGCTTCAAAACTTGGCACAGCTTTCTTACTTTAGAAGTTAACTTTGCTGTCACAGACTGGTACATTCCAATAAATATCTAAGACACATCTTAAAAACAAAGTAATAATAGATGCAATTAGCTTGAAATGTTCTGATGTTGAAGATGAAGCATTTTACAGAACTAGTTTTACTTCAGGATCAAATAAGAAAATGCTGGAAACACTTAACATGTCTGGCAACACATCTGTGTGCATGTATAAAGGTGGTGGGGGTGGGAGGTTAGGAAGAGAAACAGATAAACAGAACCTGTAACCTCTCATCAGAAATTTACACACCCAAAACATTAACTTGCTTCTCTCTTCACCAACACCACCAGGTCTGCTGAGTATCTTGACCGTTGTGTCTTTATTTCAGATTTCACATTTAGTCAGTTACGTTAGATGGCTTCATGAAGTAGGGAAACAATGCTATCAATGGAATCTTTAAAAGGAAGGTGACCAGATGAGCATATTGACACTTTTTGCTGCCAGAAAGGGTCTCAGTTTACATTTCTGTTCAATTTGACACAAAATGAAAATATAGTGGTTGATCTTATTTATAAGATTTAACTTTAACATCACCTTTATAAATTTAGCCAACAAACTAACAGTCAGGTGTAAAATATTTGCAGGGATTAAGCATCAAAATTGCTAGCAGGCCAACTCCAAGAATATCTCTTTTGACATTTGCAACTCCCAGCATCCAAAACATGTGCCCAAATGGTCAATGAAGCATGGACAGCTGTGCTCTATTCAAATGCCATTGGAATAATCTAAATAGAATTTGAAACCATGTCATGAATTAAACTATGCAGTGTTACATCAAGACGTGTAGATGGCTCATTGCATTCATGTAGGAGAAAGCCCCCCCAGCCCACAAGCCTCGTTCCTGATGAAGGGCTTATGCCTGAAACATAGATTCTCCTGCTCCACAGATGCTGCTTGACCTGCTGTGCTTTTCCAGCATCACACTCTCAACTCATTGCATTCATGGCTTTTAATGAAAAGGTTTTGAATTTGACATTTGCACCTATTGTGTTCTATATCTGGAAACTCTCTTCAAAATTACCCAACAGTTTCAAATTTAAAAAAAATCTTCAGTTTTCCTTCTGATCATTGTCCATATGCTTTTGCGCTATGGCATAATCTTCCCTACAAAGCCCTTGGTGGTTACTTCCATCTTTGTTCAGTGACTTTAAATTAAAATTAAACTCAGTTTCAACATGTGAAATTAGCCTGCATGGTGCTTTTTGAATTAGCAGAATCAGCTTTCTGCAATTCCACACGGTGGCACATTTGAAGAGCTTCAAAAGGAAATAAAGGATAGGAGGAAGGAGTTGAATATTTGTATGAATGGATAGCCTGTAATTATTACAGATTTGAGAAGGTGCCTTTATTTATTGTGTAGGGGGTGGGCTGACAGTATAATTACTTATGGCTAAAGTTCAAATTGACTGTGAGAAGCTTGGACTATGTCTGGCGCAATTACATTTAGCCTTCATGATAATAGAAGCTGCATCTATAGCTCCATATTGGGAGGTCATGAGAGCATCTCAGATGCGTTGGCAGGGCTTTCAATGTTTTGGTAATTAGTTCTTGATGTACAGGGGTGGAGCACATTTTGTTTTTACAGGGGAGGAGACAGAAAGGGAGGCGGCAGAAATAAACCAATTTACCTTTCATTTGACTCTTCAACTGAATTCAACAACCTGAGATTGAGAAACCGACATGGAAGTAGTAGGCAAAAGTCTAGACTGTTTCCATAGTGTATTCAGCAGCTAGTTAGAATCTCACTAGCTTTTTAGGTTGCAAAGTTAATGCCTTGTTAATGAAATTTTAATTCTGATGACTAACAAGAGCATGAAACCACAATCTAGAAGGAGAGAAACAGGGTCTCCTGCCTCATTGGAATGACATGTGCATTTGTGGGCATTTAAATACTTTTACCAGCTTTAGTGAGATGACATGATTCTGACCACCACCATATCAAAAAAAAGTCAATAAAATCCATCTCTGATAGTATTAACAAACTGGCTTTATTAATTTTAGGGGAAGCGACTGCCTAGTGGTAGGCTGGACTGTTAAGCCAGGGACCCAGGTGATGTTCGAGGAACCTAGGTTCAAATCCCATCCATGGTAAATGGTGGAATTTAAATTCAATAAAAAATTGGAATCAAGAGTCTAATGATGATCATGAAACACCCCATTGCAGATTGTTGGAAAAACCCATCTAGTTCACTAATAAGCTAGGGAAGGAACCACCTATCACTCCCTGGTTTGGTCTGCATGTGATTCCACACCCACAGCAACATGGTTAATTCTCAACTGCCCTCTGGGCAATTAGCGATGAGCAATAAATGCTGGCCTAGCAAGCGATGCCTTCAAAATTTACAAAAAAGATTGAGTATGGACAAGGTTTGAATTTTGGGTGTTACTAACATGGCAGGCATTTATTTTCATTTCCAGTTGCTCTGTGAATGTGATGTCCTCATGAACTAAGTAGTTTCTTGATAAATGGAATGGCTCAATATTGTTGAGCCATGTGCAACAAGAGTCATATATAACCTCAACAGGTAAAGGCAACAACTATCCCTAACATGCAGTACACCAGTTTTGATGGAACACTGGATGATCTATATCAAAATTCTGACCTACAACCCTGATGTTATACTCCAGTGATTGAGTAAGTTTTTAACTACGTCTCCATAAAATTTCAGCTCACTTCCAATTCTTCAATGGTAGGCCAATCAAGTTGCCTGTTCTCCGAATTAGTTGATCTCACCAAATATTCTGCTCACAAATGAGCTCAGACCCACTCAGCTCTGTCCTTTAGAACGGCCCAGATCACCCAAACATTAAAATAGATAGATTGGAGAGCCAGGTAACTAATGGCGTGCCTACGTAGCATGGAAGAACAAACTAAGTCAAGTACAACATTTGGGGACTCTGTATAGATTTGGAAGCTGCTCAGCTCAGTCAGTGACACAGTTAGATTCAGTCACACACCATGACTTGACAGTGGAATCAAGATCAACATGTTATTAAGAAGACAATGCAAAATGCTGCCCAAATATTAAACCAGGAGTGTGCCAGCCTGATGCCATACATAGCAATTTAAAAGTTAATTATATTGTTACAATTAACAATGAAGAACATACAATTGTATACATATACGCACATAGACTTAGTTTTGAGACAATATTATCTAATCACAAGTTGCTAAGTGGCAATTGACAAGTTTCATTTTGAAGGCATACAGCCAGCAAACACGTTGCCTTCGATCATGTCAAGGCCATCAACAGTGAAAATACAGTAACGTATTAAATATTTCAATTGTTTCTTTTGTTCAAGTATAAAGTACAGATTCAGCCTCTGTATCCCTGGCTTTGTAATTTCCTGCTGTTTTACTGTATCAGTGCTTCGCCAGTGTATACTCAAAAGGTCAATGATGACGTATGATCGTTTAAAGTATCTTAGAAGTCTAGTTTGTATGTCTCCTGCAACGGAATTAATATGCTAACGGAGCACAATCCATTAACAACGCAGATTTAGTTCACCCATCTCTACTTAGTAGAATGTTTTATCATGTTCCCAGCCAGTGTGGATCCCTGAAGCATTTACTCTGGATTACACGATCACAAAGACTTGTAAAATAGTAATATCACTTAACAAAGTTCGGTTGCTTTCAAGTTTAGTTAAATAACCCAGCTTTGAAACGTATTGGGCGGGAGGATTCCCTACTCTTATTTGCCGAGGAAAATGCAGCCCTTTCAGAATCGGATAACCTCCCTCAAATCTTGCGCTTTCAACTAGTTTTGCTGTGTGTATTGTAAAAGGAAAAGAGCTAAAGGGCCACATACAACAATGATGTGTTAACTTAGTATCCTGCGGGAAAGTTGGTGTTTGGACGAAAAACGTCAGAGCAAGAACAGAATACTAAGGAATGACAGGCAAGAATGCTCTGCAGAGGATTAAATAGCATTCGCCTCCCCATTTAATGCATTTCGCAGAGACCTCAAACTGAGCCTCCAGTTCGAAACAGACTTTGCGTTCTTAGTTTAAATAAGAGATCGACACTTAACAATCGTATTTAACATTGCAAACAAAAAGAAATTTCATTTTCTGTTTAAATTCCGATCGTTATTCTACTTAGAAGTAAACAAACCACAAATTGTCACTGTCAACAATTATATTTACATGAGTTAAACAAAGCACAAAGACATTACATGTCTTTTACTGCCTTGCAAATCACGTCTGCTTTCCGTATGCCCAACGTATAAAGCACAAGGTAACACAGGTATCAATTAGAATAGAGTCACAAACCTTCAAAATCTGATATAATTCCCTCCAATTGGTCATTAACTGATATGTCAGACATCTTCCCAAAATACTTTCCGACCCTGATTCAGTCTCACTCCAGATACAGATCCCAAAAACAAATTGCAATACAATCCCAGCAGCCTTTTTCTTTTGAGCTGAGATAATGTTTTGTCTTCAGTACTTACTAAAATAACTTTTTTGACTTTAGTGGGGGTTGACTGCACTGAACTACGCAAAAGCATGCAGGATGAATGGATGGGACCCACCCTTCTCGCAGATGCAAGCAGAAAGCTGGTCAGGAATTTAACTGGCTAACGGAGACGCCTATCAAAAGGCTGTGAATTGTGGTACATTAACTGAAGCGGAAAGCATCAATAGCAGCTTGGGGGCAGCACTGTTTAGCGGCAGCGGAACAAAATGATTCTTGTATGCTACAAATGTTTTAAATGAGTTTCTCATTTAAAACTGTCGAGCAGAAGTTAGACCTTTAAAATGTTTCCCTCGTAGCGAAGTTGTATAGTTCTACAATTTCGAATTGTTGAACATTTTTCTTACTATTTAAATTATCCTGAACTATACCTGAACATTATTACAGCCATCACCAGGCTGCAAAACATTCTGACCTCGTAGTTAAAGCTGCAATTTATATTTATTCTAATTAGTCATATCCTATTGGCCTCAAATCATTACCATCAAAGACAAACAAGACCGCATCTGTCCCTTCAGATGTTTAACCATCAGTTAAAAGATAGATTTTGTTCCCGTCTGCTTTATAAAATTGCATTGCTAGAATGAAGTTTGAATTGAACCAAATTTATAAACTTATGGAGCAGCCTTCCCCACAAATTGAACACATGCCACAAACAATTATGCAAATTTGCATAAAATACAATAGGCTGATTATAGTGCATGCTACAGTTTAATCGTATTAATTTAATAATAGCTTGCTCGTATCTGAAATGTTAATGTTGTTGCCAATCCTATTAATTCACATAATTCAACTAGGAATCACAAGTTAATTCAGAAACTACCTTTATAAATATAAATCAGCTTATTTTTCAGCTTTTAATGTTATTTAAGAATCAGTTTCAACAGAAATATAGCATAATGATTTGTGGATATGGTCTTCTTGAGAAATAATTCCTATTGTTCTGGTCTGCTGTACAACTAGTCATAATGTCGAAACCAATAACATCTTGCCTTTTGGACTGATAAGAGCTCGTTTTGATGATCAAAACAAAAAAGCAAAAGACATCTGGCAAGAGGCATGGAAAACATAGCAAGCCATGCCAAGCACCTCTTTCCTGAGGATTCCTACTTAATTTTGTGTAAATATTATGCAGCTGTTAAGGTATATCCAAAGTTGGATATGTGTCTTTCAGCCAAAGTACCTTTTGAGAAGGTTGTACTTGTTGAAATTGGCACTGAAGTTTTCATATTTATTTATTTTTGTTGTGCATTCTTTTCATTTTGTACCTTTATCTTTAAAGTTGGTTATCTTTTACTGTTAGGAAAAACTTGGTTTCTAGGTTGTTAAAGGGCAATTTCAGAGTGTGGAATATGGTGGTACTAATTGGATCCATTAAAGGTTATATTTTAGGAAAGAGTGAAAAAAAAACAAAAGAACATGAAGCTTTTCACAACCTCAGGACATTTCAAAAAGATGCTTCACATTTACTAATACTTTTGGAGTGTTGGGAAAAACAGCAGCCAATTTGCAGACTCTCATTGTTCCCCCAAAATATCAGTGTTGGTTCAGATTCGGGTATCTCGACTGAGGCGAGAGTGTGTTTCCCGAGAAGGTGAGATCACAGGGGTAAAGCAAGCATAAAATAATTTGATGGGAACAAACAAGCAACGTGTTCTACTCAATGGGCCAAAATTTCCCTTTTATCGAGTGAGACTCCAGTTCCACTGGAGCAACTCTTCATGATTGATGCAACTGAGCTCTTGCATGCCTTCTGAGGGAGTTATGTAGCCAGAGTGGCAGAGATGTTGCCACTGTAGGGGTTTTTCTGCACTCTCACTACTGGCATAATGTTTACAGCCCAGCTGTATAACTTCAGATGCTACAAGCCCAGAGCTGGCCTGCACATTACTGCATGAGCCTCTACATTTAGCCCAGAGGAAAGGAAGACCCTCTCTCCATTTTGCTGACAGGGACATGGAAGCTGGTGGGCTGTGTAGAGAGAAAAGTGCTCCTTTATCCAACTGACTGCCACAGAAGGCCAATCGAGCAGTCCAAACCAGCCCGGACCCAAACTACAATCTTGGTCAGTGCAGTATCCCATGTGAAGCAGGACTTCTGGCATTGAAGAAAGGAAGTAAGTTACCTTTAGCACTCTGCAAGGATAAGTGCCACCATCTTCTCTCTGTGATCTCACCCTTACAGGGGCACCATTACTCTAACTCTACTATTTCATACACAATTCAGCAAGACTCGTGGACTACAACTCTCAGTATTATATGCATCATGGCTACTTAACAGCTCGCGGACGCCTCCTCTTATCGCCCCCTTGACCACGACCCCACCTCCCACCACCAAACCATCATCTCCCAGACCATCCATCCATCAATCTCAACCTCCAAAACTATGAACACTACCTCCACTCTGCATTTTCTACTCAGTCATTAGAGATACCTGCTGAAAATGTGTACGCGCCGAGATATTGAACAATTCTTCCGCCGCTTTCGCCTCCGTGCCTACTTTCACAACCAAGACTCCCGCCCACCCTCCGACGACCCCTTCTCCCGCCTCCAACACACCCCATCCACCTGGACACCCCGTGCTGGCCTCCTACCTGCCCTCGACTTCTTTATAGCCAACTGCCGCCGTGACATTAACCGACTCAACCTGTCCACCCCTCTCACCCACTCCAACCTCTCACCCTCAGAACGTGCAGCCCTCCACTCCCTCCGCTCCAATCCCAACCTCACCATCAAACCCACAGACAAGGGAGGCGCGGTGGTAGTTTGGCGCACTGACCTTTATACGGCTGAAGCCAAACGCCAGCTCGCGGACGCCTCCTCTTATCGCCCCCTTGACCACGACCCCACCTCCCACCACCAAACCATCATCTCCCAGACCATGCATGACCTCATCACCTCAGGGGATCTCCCATCCACCGCCTCCAACCTCATAGTCCCACAACCCCGCACCGCCCGTTTCTACCTCCTGCCCAAAATCCACAAACCTGCCTGCCCCGGCCGACCCATTGTCTCAGCCTGCTCCTGCCCCACCGAACTCATCTCCCAATACCTCGTCACGGTCCTGTCCCCTTTAGTCCAACAACTCCCCACCTACGTTCGGGACACCACCCACGCCCTCCACCTCCTCCAGGATGTTCGCTTCCCCGGTCCCCAACGCCTTATTTTCACTATGGACATCCAGTCCCTGTACACCTCCATCCCCCATCACGAAGGACTCAAAGCCCTCTGCTTCTTCCTTTCCCGCCGCACCAACCAGTACCCTTCCACTGACACCCTCCTTCGACTGACTGAACTGGTCCTCACCCTGAATAACTTCTCTTTTCAATCCTCCCACTTCCTCCAAACTAAAGGAGTTGCCATGGGCACCCGCATGGGCCCCAGCTATGCCTGCCTCTTCGTAGGATATGTGGAACAGTCCATCTTCCGCAACTACACTGGCACCACCCCCCACCTTTTCCTCCGCTACATCGATGACTGTATCGGCGCTGCCTCGTGCTCCCACGAGGAGGTTGAACAGTTCATCAACTTTACTAACACCTTCCATCCCGACCTGAAATTCACCTGGACTGTCTCAGACTCCTCCCTCCCCTTCCTAGACCTTTCCATCTCTATCTCGGGCGACCGACTCAACACAGACATCTATTATAAACCGACTGACTCCCACAGCTACCTGGACTACACCTCCTCCCACCCTGCCCCTGCAAAAACGCCATCCCATATTCCCAATTCCTTCGTCTCCGCCGCATCGGCTCCCAGGAGGACCAGTTCCAACACCGCACAGCCCAGATGGCCTCCTTCTTCAAGGACCGCAGATTCCCCCCAGACGTGATCGACGATGCCCTCCACCGCATCTCCTCCACTTCCCGCTCCTCCGCCCTTGAGCCCCGCTCCTCCAACCGCCACCAAGACAGAACCCCACTGGTTCTCACCTACCACCCCACCAACCTCCGCATACAACGTATCATCCGCCGTCATTTCCGCCACCTCCAAACGGACCCCACCACCAAGGATATATTTCCCTCCCCTCCCCTATCAGCGTTCCGCAAGGACCACTCCCTTCGTGACTCCCTCGTCAGATCCACACCCCCCACCAACCCAACCTCCATCCCCGGCACCTTCCCCTGCAACCGCAGGAAATGTAAAACTTGCGCCCACACCTCCACACTCACTTCCCTCCAAGGCCCCAAGGGATCCTTCCATATCCGCCACAAGTTCACCTGTACCTCCACACACATCATCTATTGCATCCGCTGCACCCGATGTGGCCTCCTCTATATTGGTGAGACAGGCCGCTTACTTGCGGAACGCTTCAGAGAACACCTCAGGGACGCCCGGACCAACCAACCCAACCACCCCGTGGCTCAACACTTTAACTCTCCCTCCCACTCCACCGAGGACATGCAGGTCCTTGGACTCCTCCACCGGCAGAACGTAACAACACGACGGCTGGAGGAGGAGCGCCTCATCTTCCACCTGGCAACCCTCCAACCACAAGGTATGAATTCAGATTTCTCCAGTTTCCTCATTTCCCCTCCCCCCACCTTGTCTCAGTCGGTTCCCTCAGCTCAGCACCGCCCTCCTAACCTGCAATCTTCTTCCTGACCTCTCCGCCCCCACCCCACTCCGGCCTATCACCCTCACCTTGACCTCCTTCCACCTATCCCACCTCCATCGCCCCTCCCCCAAGTCCCTCCTCCCTACCTTTTATCTTAGCCTGCTTGGCTACTCTCTCTCATTCCTGATGAAGGGCTTATGGTCGAAATATCGAATTCTCTATTCCTGAGATGCTGCCTGGCCTGCTGTGCTTTGATCAGCAACACATTTTCAGCTGTGATCTCCAGCATCTGCAGACCTCATTTTTTACTCATTAGAGATACCTCACCACCACCACCTCCTACTTGTGCATGTCCAGTATTAGCTCTTCTATCCACTTCCATCTTACTCCTATCACAGCTCAAACCAGCCCAAACCCTGGACTGATATCTTCTCAGCCCCCTGCCAGACCTGTCTGTAATCCTGGATTTCTTCCCCGTGACATACATGTCTGACCATGATACAAACTGCAAGGATATGGATTCCAGGCTCTGATAGGACCAAAGTTCTGATTGACCACGGACAAGCCCCTTGACTGAGGTCATTGTCCACATTGGAACCAACAACATAGGAAGGGAAAAGGTTGAGATTCTGAAAGGAGATTACAGAGTTAGGCAGAAATTTATAAAGGAGATCCTCGAGAGTAGTAATATCTGGATTACTCCTTATGCTACGAGCTAGTGAGGGCAGGAATTGGAGGATAGAGCAGATGAATGCATGGCTGAGGAGCTAGTGTATGGGAGAAGGATTCACATTTTTGGATCATTGGAATTTATTTTGGGGTAGAAGTGACCTGTACAAGAAGGATGGATTGCACCTAAATTGGAAGGGGACTAATATACTGACGGGGAGATTTGCTCGAGCTGCTCGGGAGGATTTAAACTAGTAAGATGGGTTTGGGGTTGGGGGTGGGGGTGTGGGGTGGGACCCAGGGAGACAGTCAGGAAAGAGATCAATCTGAGACTGTTACAGTTGAGAACAGAATTGAGTCAAACAGTCAGGGCAGGCAGGGACAAGGTAGGACTAATAAATTAAACTGCATTTATTTCAATGCAAGGGGCCTAACAGGGAAGGCATGATTAGGAACACGGGACTGGGATATCATAGCAATTACAGAAACATGGCTCAGGGATGGGCAGGACTGTCAGCTTAATGTTCCAGGATACAAATGCTACAGGAAGGATAGAAAGGGAGGCAAGAAAGGAAGGGGGATGACATTTTTGACCAGGGATAGCATTACATCTGTGCAAATACATCCAGGGAAGTTATTTGGGTGGAACTGAAAAATAAGAAAGGGATGATCACCTTATTGGGATTGTGTTATAGACCTCCTAATAGTCAGAGGGAAGTTGAGAAACAAACTTGCAAGGAGATCTCAGCTATCTGTAAGAATAATAGGGTGGTTATGGTCAGCGATTTTAATTTTCCAAACATAGACTGGGACTGCCATAGTGTTAACAGTTTAGATGGAGAGGAATTTGTTAAGTGTGTACAAGACAATTTTCTGATTTAGCATGTGGATGTACCTACTAGAGAAGGTACAAAACTTGACTTACTCTTGGGAAATAAGGCAGGGCAGGTAACTGAGGTGTCAGTGGGGGAGCACTTTGGGACCAGCGACCATGATTCTATTAGATTTAAAATAGTGATGGAAAAGGATAGACCAGATCTAAAAGTTGAAGATCTAAATTGGAGAAAGACCAATTTTGATGGTATTAAGCAAGAACTTTCAAAAGCTGATGTTCAAGGTAAAGGGATGGCTGCAAAAAAAACCTAATCTGGCATTGCCCTTTTCCCTCCTTGCCAGAACAATGATGGGATTCCCCTTTTTCTCACTTTTGATCCCACCAGTCTCTGCATTCAGAGGATCATCCTCTACCATAAAGGCTTCATCCAGCAGAATGCTATCACCAAATATATCTTCACCTTCCACAAAAATATGAATTGACAGTGAAGTCTGTCATATCTCGCTGCTAATCCATAAAATAATCTGATCGAAACATCAGTTCTCAGGATATTCAAAAGCTACTGACATTTGCAAAAATTGGCCAGATTTTCCAAGGAGTGGCAATCTTAAGCAGCCATTCTGCTGTTTTTACACAATGAAACATTCTGGTGAGAGAATTTTTTAAAAAAATGCTTTACAAAACCAGAATTTGATCACTTAAGAGTGAGCATCAGGAGCATTTTCCCTCAGAAAGTGTAGTAGATACCAATTTTCTTTGAGAAATGGGTATCAGTTCAGTTGAATTTAAATTTCCAAACATGAAATCGATGGATTAGGTTTTTGTTGAGTATGGGCATGAGATTTTCACTGAGGCTGGAGCAGACATCAGCAGCAATCTAACAGGATAATGGAACAAAATCAAGCAATTCCTCCTCTTATACTTTATAGCCTGGCCTACTCCTCACTGTTAATTAGAAGATGCAATCCCTCCTGTGCTAAGATATAGTCCATCCATCATCAAACTTGAGAATGCTTATATCTGTAGGCTAAATCCTAGCTAGAAATTATTTTTGTCCACGGAGATGCACATTAGGTATTTCAGAATGGGTCACAAGCTAACAACAACCCCATCTTAAGTTCACACAAAAGGAAGCAAACACGTACAATAATTCAATGCATAGAATTTTGATCTAATCAAATCTCAGGAAAGAATGTCAAATTATCTTGGTCCCATGTTTCTGTAATGGCAAATTGTTCATAGCCATTTATCTCTTTGTGCCTTCAAATAATCTTTTTGGCACACATTTTTGAAAAGAGCTCTTAATTTTGTTCTCAAGCTTCTAGGCAATATTTCTTCTCTGCAGATTATTTTATAGGAATAGATTACAGAGAACAAATTAAATGAATGGCAATAAACCGCAAGGATGTTGGAAATTTTGACATTTTAGAAATATTCCGTGAGCTATCCCATGATACAAAATTTGTGAATTTACAGTGAATTGCAGAGCTGCACTTCTATTCTGATAGGTACCTCACAGTGAAGAACAGTCAGGAGAAATCAAATTACAACCTATTTTTCAGGGTAGTTAATTGCTGTCTTCTGAAATGTAAAAATCTCGGATCACAGGCAGCCACTTTTGTAACTGTTGTCAAATAGTAAAATACATGAGATAAGTGTAAGGTTAACATGCTGTGAGGGTAAGGGGCTAAGTAAATAGGGTAGCAGGTAGGGAGGGATAGGGTACCCAGTGAGTGAGTATCAGGATACAAGAGTGCCCAAGTAAGTGAAGATTTTAGGCTAGGTCCAGTGTTGGGTCTCAGGGTGAGGGGTGGAGGTGGTGGTGGGGAGTGGGGGGGATGAGGATCTGAAGGCTGTAAGCAGTCTGGGACAGGCTTGGTTGGGTGTGTGGGAAGTAAGTTGGGATGGGTCAACCAATTAATTACTCAGAAGTTTGACAATGTATATAATAGGCTAAGCTTTTTTTTTCCCAAGTAACTGTTTACTTCAGCAGAAAACTATAAATTCTCTGATTTACATGGAGACTTTCAGAGGGGTTCAAGAACTGGGAATTGCTTGGTGAAATTTTCAATTTCCCAAGCAATTCCTTCAGGGTGTGCTATGATGGGAATTCCATACAGTTCACTTGTGCAATTCTCATTTATGTTGGAACAATGATTACCCGGCCATTAGAAAATCTGGGCCAGTGCTTCTTAAAATAGCTTCGTAAAAATGTGTTTTGAACACATTCTGGACCTCTGGCAGTTTCAATGCTGGAAAGAATGAGACATACAAGATAGTTCTATCAATTGCACAAACTTTAAAAATAAATTTCAACCATTGAAAATAATCATTTTTAAAGTTAGTACAGAATGGGCAATTAAAAGAAGATTTTAAAATAAAACTACACATTTATTTCACTAGTTTAATCATAGACAGTACTCTACCTTTAACCATATTCATTAGGTGGGCTAAAAACATTCCCACACACTAGACAAAGGTTGAAAAAATTATGGAACTGGCAACACTATCATTGAAAATTGCAATAGCTGATGTAATGTGTTCAGATATGATCGTGTGGGTCAAATGCATGCAGGGATAAATAGAGGAAGGCAAGAAAGGAAGGGAGGTTAACATTGATCCCGAAACAGAAAGGGATCTTTGGCACAACTCTCACTTCCATCACACTCTCAACTTCATCACGTATAGCTTTACCTTCCAAGTTCACTCAATTTGTTTAAAAAAACTAGGCTCTGCTCCCAAGGTGAAAGTGGGTACTGCAGATGCTGGAGATCAGAGTCTAGATCAGAGTTGGAAAAGGTTGGAAAAGCACAACAGGTCAGGCAGTATCTGAGGAGCAGGAAAATCGACATTTTGGGCAAAAGCCCTTAGACTCTGCTCCCCAGATATCATGCTTTCACCTTCTATCCATCAATTTTTCTGATAAGTATTGAAGATGCTAGTTTAATAAAAGGAACTCATAAAAGGAAAAAATCTGTCCAATCTGTGTCCCTATCGAAGTGTGACTAACTGAATTTTCTTTTTATTTTCAGCTGTTGTTTATATGATCAGTGCATTAACTGGGGCCGGTTAGCTCAATTGTCTGGACAGCTGGTTTTCAACGTATAATGATGTCAGCAGTGTGGGTTCAATGCACATACCAGTTGAGGTTATCAATTCTTTTACCTTGTCCTTATCGGAGATGTGTTGATCCTCAGGTTAAACCACCATCAGTTATCTCTTTATAATTTTGGGCGGCACGGTAGCACAGTAGTTAGCACTGCTGCCTCACAGCACCAGAGACTCGGGTTCACTTCCCACCTCAGGTGACTGATTGTGTGGAGTTTGCACGTTCTCCCAGTGTCCGCGTGGGTTTCCTCCAGGTGCTCCAGTTTCCTCCCACAATCCAAAGATGTGCAGGTCAGGAGAATTGGCCATGTTAAATTGCCCGTAGTGTTAGATAAGAGGTAAATGTAGGGGTATGGGTGGGTTGCGCTTCGGCGGGGCGGTGTGGACTTGTTGGGGCCGAAGGGCCTGTTTCCACACTGTAAGTAATCTAATCTAATCTAATTTGGGGGTGGCACACTGACTCAGTGGTTTGCACTGTTGCCTTATAGCACCAGATACCCAAGCTCAGTTCTAGCCTTTGGTGACCATGTGGAGTTTGCACATTCTCCCCACATTTGTGTGGGCTTTGTCTGGGTGCTCCAGTTTCCTCCCACAGTCCAAAGATATGCAGGTTAGGTATATTGGCCATGGGAAATGCAGGGTTACAGCGATGAGGGAGGTGGGTCTTCTGTGATTAAATAGTTGAACACAAGAAAATGGTTGCAGATTTTAATTACAGAGTGCAGATATTAAGGTAAGACTGTGTAAGAAATGTAAAGTTTTCTCCAGAGACTTTACTCATCTGAAAGTCAAGATACAAGACAACTGAAAGGTAACATTTATGTATTTTATGCATTTACTTGGTAAAGAGATATGCTGCTGTGTTTCTTTGGAAGATCTTTTCATGCTAGCACATTCTCAGTCACTTCAAAATCATTTCTATTATATTGTCTAATGCAGTCGCACTGAGCAATCTGTCTCTTCATCTGAAAGAACAACATTACAGTCTTATCTGTAGCACAATGCGATGGTGCAAGTCATCTTGCAACGAGAATAACTTTGAAATTTAGGTTGTTTGAATGAACCAGTCCTTCTCGTGATGGCTTCACCACATCATAGATGTTGACCCTGCATCTCCTCTTAGCCACAAGCTGTGGTTTTCTACATGTACTCAAACTGGGTTTAAACTTTGGACTAAACAAATTAAAGTTACTTACAAATCTCCAGAAGGTACATAAAGAACACAAATCTGTATAGGTAAATAAATAATTAAGAGTTAATTTGTAAAAACAACGGACCAGGTATCCCACATCAATACCCTGGGACCACCATTAACCCCAGAAACATGGCATTTTGAGCACAAGAATAGGGCCAGGGTTGGATACTGTGTTTCGAATGGTGCACCTCACAGCCTCAAAAATCCTTTCCATCATTTAAGAAACAAAATGAGAGTTAATTAAGAGTTCCATCTAAGAGTTAGATGGAATGCTCAACACCACCCAGGACAAGACAGACTGTTTTGTTGACACTCACTGCTGTACTTGTTATCCACCCTCCAGGTCATGTGCAGAGTGGATATCATCCCTGCCTCTAAGCCAGAAGCTCTAGTTTAAAGGTCCTCAAGGATTTGGTTGCCAAGGAGCATGTATTCATAACATAGCTAAATGGACTGAGCATCAACCTGGAAATCCTTCCAGCACCTACAAATTACATGCAGTAAGAGCAGGAGAGATTCCTGGGTAGCCATGTTTTGGAATGGGAATTGGAGCCTTGCATCCATTCATCTGGACTACAACATTCAGATTCATCGGGAGAGTGGTTGTCTGAGGTGGCTTGGCAGCTAATGTGGATCAGGTTTCTACCAACAACAAGAGTTTGATCCCTGGTTCTGTTGAAAGTAGGATTGAGGACTTAGTGTCTTGCCCAACCTGTGGTAGTCAGCCTGGTCCTGTGGGTCAGGTCTGCCTTCAGAGAACTGAAAATCTACCCTCCACTTTTACTGTGTTCTGTCTACTATGTGTCAAGTACAGGATATATAATAGCAACTTACTACATTTACTTTTAGCACTGCCTGACCATATGACCTCTAAAAGGGGCAAGAGCAACTGTGACATGGGAGTATCATCAGTGTTAACTTGGTCTTGCCATCCTAACTAAATAGATTGTGTTGTTTCTTTCATTGTCACTTAGTCAAAAGTCTGGAATTCTCTGCATAGCACTTACAGTGGGAGCTCCAGCAGAACAAGCATTACAGTTGTTTAAGGAGAAAGCCCACCATCACATTCAGTGCATCTAGAGATTGGTAACAAATATGATTTTAGTAGTGTCGCCTACAGTTTAATAAAAAGAAACACAAAGTTATTGTGTCTTTACATATCGATGATGCTGTGGAATTTTTTTCATTAAGGGGGTGTGTCTAACTGATATAGTGTTTTCTACAGGCCTTTTTAAATATTGCAGCCATGCAAAAATTCTACCCACGTCATGAATTTACATTCAAAGGATTAATACAAGCCAGGACATGCAATGACATGTCACTAGACATGAAACCGGACAATCCAATATGGTCTTTTGTTTACAACACAGACATGTCATAAACAGAGTTGACAAAGTTAGCATCAGAATATTAATATCAGGGGAAGTGTTTAAAATTCTCTACATCTCACCAGTTAAGATGCCTTCAGTTGAGTTGTTGCTCATAGCAACCAAGACTGTATATAAATCAGTCCCTTTTTGTTTCATTTTGTTAGTTGTGTTTCCTTTTAAACTATATCATTTCACAGACAGAAGCAGCTATATGGTTACTAGTAAAACCCAAAGGATTGCTGTGAGGAAATGTTGCTTGTATTGAATATTTGGGTTAGTGCTACAAAAGCTTTATTTGGACCCAAAGCCCATCTGCCTCTGTTGCCAAGAGATCTTGCATATACCAGTGTAAATTCCTAGCTCATTTAGCCTCAATACTTCTGGTAATAGCATTTCCAGAGGTATAACATCTTTGCCAAACAGTTCATGGACAGTAAAACATTCTTCCTACTTGACTGTTTACACCATTAGATCTCTGCTAAGCATCTTAATCTTAAGAATTATTCTGTTCCTGTCATAGCATAAGACAGTGCAGTCTTCATGAGACAAATTTCTTAATGTCAGAGTAGAAAAGCCAGATGCACTGCTTTGACTTTCACCACTGCTAAAATATGCAAAATGACAAAATAAATCTTTCTGTAGTCAAGGACTACTTTACTTACTGCTTGTCATTACAAATGGTTATCATTGCTTGTTGTTCATTTCAGACCTGAGTATAACTGAGGTATTAAAGCTGTCAAAATAAAATGAGACAATTCTTCTATGTTTCAGATCTGTCCTCAATACTTTCCTAAAATTATCCTCTTAATGTCCAGTGCATAATTGTACAATGGTATAAATTGCAGTGTAAGAATAGGGCGCTCGTGACCAGAAGTGGATTTACATCCTTCCCATTTGTTTCTCCAACCTTTCAGTAGGAAGATTGAAAATCATTTCAGTGAATTAAAGCTTGACACAAATTATTAAAGTTGTTTCAACATGCAGTAAGTGACCATACAGCTGTTCAGTGAACAAATTAAACTTGCATTTAAAAACGTGCCCTCCCCTTCCACTGGTTTTGGCCTTACATTTCTCTCAAGTTTAATTGCAAAAACTAGCTTCCTGTGTCTCGATTTCCAGCTGTGAGGCAACACAGTGTTTCTGATATGAACCCTAACTGAATTGCCATGTGTTCCAATGCCTCTCTAGCTGTTACTTTTCTAATTTGTCCATGGAATGAGGGCATCACTGGCAAGGTCAGCTTTTCATGCCCATCTCTAATTGCCTAAAAGCATTTAAGAGCCAATCACATTGCTATGGGTATGATATTATAGATGCTGGGTTTCCCTTCTGGTAGTGAGCCCCCTGCATTTTTACAATCGACAGTGGTTATATACGTCACACAAGTGTCATGATGCAGGAGGCAACCATCGTGTTTACACCGCTTTTCCAAGTGAATATCGTGCCTTAGTGATTTTCTAATGCCTTTACTCGATACCTTTGGACATTGGGTGATTATTTAAATAGAAGCAATGCCCTCTTGATTGCTCCAACTGAATCTGCCTTCACCAGATTTCCAAGCAATGCATTTCACACCCTAATTATTCACCATGTCAAAAAGCTATGGTTCTTCTGAATCGAATCACTTTAAATCCTCTTTTTCAATTTGCTTTTATAAGTGAGAAAGATTTATCCTCATCTGTTGTATCTAGACTCCTCAAATTTTGTCAACTTCCGTCACATGTCCTCATAGCCTTTTCTTCTTCAAGGAAGATAGTCATAATTTTGCAATCCATTTCCATAACTGAAATTTCTCAACCTGGAACAATTCTTATAAACTGCTTCTGTCCTGCTTCCAACACGTTAGCATTTGCATAAAACATTTGTGAACAAGACTCAGATTATTTCAATTCTTCAGCTTTCTGGTACCTCTCCTGAGTCTTAGGAAAATTGAAAGGTTATGGACTGTGCCCATGCAATTTCCACTCTCATTTCCTTCAACGTTCTTGGTCAGTTCATACCACTCAGTACATTGTGAACTTTAAGTACCAACAGTCTGTCCAACACCTTGTCCATTTCAAATCCTTTTATTGATAGAGTTTCTTCCTCAGTCACAGTAGCCTGGATAGCACCTACCTCTTCAGGCGATGTAAAGTATTGATTTAATACTTCAGGAATGCTCCTTGTCCCTTGGATAAATACTTTTTTGATCCTCAGTTGACTCTACTCTTCCAAGTACTATTTATTTTACTATTTATATTTCTATCCAAATAGTTGGCTTCACCTTTACGTTAGTCTTTTCTCATAATGCCTCACTGGTTCTTTAATATGCTTTTTTTCCCTAAATCTACCTTCTGAATGTTCTGTATTCCTTTTGGCTTCTAATTGCATTTTCCACCTGATATTTGTCAATAAACGCACTTTTTATTTTTAATCTTAATTTATATCTCCCTTGTTATCCAAAGGATTTTTTTGTCTTTCTTCTTCCATCCCTGCGAACAGTTGGGTCACTTATGGTGCCACGGTGTGCCTCTGACTACACCACCACCTCCCCAGGATTTTTTTTGCTCTCAAGCAGCAGGGCAAAAATGATGACTTCTTCCTTATTCACTGATTCACCAGTGGGCTCATCAAACTGCACCTCTTCTGTTTCTTTTTTGAGGTAATGTAATTTGAATTTACTTAAACCATTTCCTCTTTGAAGATAGCCCATTTGTCAGTTTTTCCCATCAGTCTTTCTTTTCAGTCTATTCTGTCAGTTCCATTCTTGCCCTGGTGAAGTCAACTGTCTGCCAGTTGGTTATGTTTAGTCTGGATTGATGCCAGTCATGCTACACATCATCCTGAATCTTACAATACACAGATCACTTCTCCCAAATGTTCTCTCAGTGAAACTTGTTGCATCTGGTTCATCTCACTTGAAAGAATCTAGGTCAACAGTGCACTTTCTTGCTGGACTGGATACACGTTGCTGTGAGAAATTCTCTTGAACACAATCTAGGAACACTTGCTCATTGCTACCCCTTACACTACCAATTTTCGATATTTATGTTTGTGTAATTAAAGTCATCTATTATAGGAACTCTATACTCTTTGCATCTCTCTGTAATTTCCCTGCAGATTTGTTGCTCTAATCCTTCCCGAGAGTTGGTGGCCTATATGCTACACCAAACAATATGATTGCCCACCAAACAATATAATTGCCCATTTAGAATTAATTTGGCAAGTGTTAAGGAATTTAGTCTTTGAACCCTGCGAGACACTTTCTCCAGCACTGCAAAATTTTCTTTAATCAATATTATCACTCCTCTTCCTTTTCTACCTTTCTGAACATCTTGTACAGAGGAATATTTAACTTGAGCCAGATCCCTGTTATCACAATATTATATTTACACATGACAATCTGCATCTGTAACTTGCCAACCTGATTTTCTGTATTCTTTGCTTTCACAGTAATCCTGTTATAGACTTCATTACTTTCACCCTAATCTGACTTCATTTATTGCCTTAGTATTCTCTATGCTCCGGCTGACTTTCTCTAAAAATATTTTGAGTGCTCAGATATTCTTGTCTCACATTCTCTCTTCATTTCCTCACCTCTGCTAAGTTAGTTTAAATCCCTCCCAACAGCAAAATCAAAATACCCAGCAAGTCAGTCATTCCCAGTTCTCCTTGGGTACAGGTGCCATTTTTCACAGTGTCAGTGCCAGAAACCTTAAGCCCTCCCTCTCACAATCTGTTCAGTCATGTATTCATCTGCATTATCCTTCTATTTCTGTATGTACTTCTACATAATTCTAGGATCCAGAGATTATTACATTTCAGGTTTTGCTTGTTAATGTTCTGCCCAGCTCCACAATTGTGCAGGACTCCATCCCTTATCCTACTCAGGTCATTGGTACCAAAATGGGCTATGATCTCTAGCTGTACACCGACTTCTAGCAGAATGTCCTGCATGTGCTATGTGAGATTCTTGATCTTGGCACTAGCAAGACAACACACCATCCAGGAGTCATGTCTGTGGTCACAGAAGTTTGATTTGATTTGAATTTTTTTATCATTGTCACATGTTCTGAGATGTGATTGTCTGTCCCTGAGGTGACAAATTCATCTCATTATTGGTCTTCTTTTCTTCTTCCATCCCTGCGAAACAGTTGGGTCACTTATGGTGCCATGGTGGTCTGACTACACCACCACCTCCCCAGGATTTTTTTTGCTCTCAAGCAGCAGGGCAAAAATGATGACTTCTTCCTTATTCACTGATTCACCAGTGGGCTCATCAAACTGCTCCTCTTCTGTAGTTGGGAGAGTCTCATGAGGCCATTTTCTGTTACATTCAAAATTGAGTAAGGTCAATTCTAGCTCACTAAGTTTGATAGGAGTCAACTCTGTTGTGTGAGGTTAAAGTATCCATGCTTGATTTAGTGCTAAATTCAATATCTCCACCACTGACATGCAGTAGCAGGGATGTGACCCACCAACAAGATGCACTGCAGACATTCAGCAAGGCTCCTTTCCCAAACCTTCCAAACCCACAACCACTAGCATCTAGAAGGACAAAGGAAGCAGGTACATGGGAACATCCCCACCTTTAAGTTCCTCTCCATCCCACTCACCATCCGGACTCTCAGTATCTCAACTGATTTGCATTATGATCCACAACATTCCGCAAACTGTCCCAACAAGTTGAATAATAACTCTTCAATACCTGTACCAAGAACATATCCCTCAGTTTGGTTTCATAGCCAATGAAATTGCACTTTGGTTTATGCCACTCTGTACTTGAACTCCTACTTAGAGAGACAAACAGACAAAGTCAAACTCTATAGAAAATTGCAAAAATGTGTGAAAGATGTATTGGCATGTAAAAATAAACAATGTGATGACAGAAGAAAGAGAATGAAAATAAATAAAAGACAAGCAGTTAAGAAGCTTTTCCAGAATTTTTTTTCTATCTTGTGTCCATCAATGATGAGACCAGGTTTCAACTCTCATTAAATCAACTGATGTGGTGCAGCAAAATTTTCCACGACATCTCATCAACTTTAAATTCTTCGCCAAAGTCTCAATTACAAGATACACTTCAATCGTCAACATTTCCAAGCAGATATTAACCCAAGTAAGCATTCTAAAAATCAGCGCGTTTTAAAATACCCATGTGCATCTCTCTCATAGCCTCCTGAACTTTGAAGGAAGTTCCCAGTTGATTATGAGCAGCTGGACATACAATCAGTAAGTACTTAGCTCACCGGCTGTTTATGATTCATGTTTGGATTTAAGTGCCAGTAACCGTTGCACAAGCAGTTATTACAGTAACCAGGATGCTTCCTTCACTTAGGGTCAGGTTAAGATAAAGGGAGAACACTACTGCTTTAAAACACTTGCCTGAAGTACTAATTCGGGTAGAAGGAAACATTGAAGTCTCAAAGCTGCACTTGAAATGAATGATCATTGGGTATTAAATCATGGCAAATTATTTGCTTAACACTTGCCAGGGTTCATAGTTTTGTGTAAGTTACCAACATCACAGCAAGTTACAGTTACAAGGAGGAATCTGATATTTTGATGCAACAGAAGCAAGACTGAGTTAGATTGCAAAAAAAAGTCTAAAAGGGTAAGAAAGGTAGTTTTTAAATCATGACCCAAAAGCAGGAATCTATAAATCCTTCACAAACTTTAAACATTCCTTACTAATGGCTGTTAATCCGCAATTGTCCTTCTAGGTTGGCCTAAATGACAAAAATTAAACCTTTGATCTAACAGCAACAAGCCTATTAAACATAATGCAATAGTTTCTCAATGATATTCACCTTTAAATAAAATATTACTTCACATGGTTCATCATTTCTTTGATTATGACATGGATACTATTTGAATTATCATGACACCGTCAGAGCTCTCACTACATGTCTAGGATTTGCTTAAGTGTCATGTGTTCTCATGATTATTTCTTTAAACCTTGCTCTTAAAGTTTATGAAATTGAGAACAATTTACTTGTTATCTTTGTTTCTTGTTTCTTTATTTAATGTGAGCATTACTGGTAAAATAATTAATTATTACTCATCCTTCAACGTTTTGGAACCAGCGACAATGAAACCACAGCAATAAAGTTCCAAGAACGATAATGCTCATGTTGAAGGGATACTTGCTTATGATGGTGCTCCATGCATTTCCTGTCCTGTCCTAGATTGCAGAGGCCCGTAGGTTTGGTAGCACCTTCTAAACAAGGCTTAGGGTGTTGCTGCAGTGCAACTTGTAAATGCTGCTGAGTGGTGTTAAGGAGTCACTGATAGAGTAACTGGATTTGTCTTAGATGACATTGAATTTCTTGAATGTTAGTGCAGTGCACTCATCTACAGAAGTGGAGAATATTCCATAATCATGCTAGTCTTGCCTACAGTGGACAAACTTTGAGGAGTTAGGAGGTAAGATATACATGACAGAATATTCTAGCCTCTGTCCCATTCTGTAGCCATAGCATTTATATATCAAGTCCAGTTCAACTTCTCATTGATGGTAATTGACAGTATGTACTTCTTCTGTTTTACTTTAGACACTGCATTAGTTGATTCTATCAACTGTGAATATAGGAGCACACTCAAATAAGGATGTCACACTGTATTATTCCTATCTTCCTATATATCGATAGCACGCCTAATTCATGAATAACCCTCTCAATACCATAATTTTATTCTTATCATATTTTTACCAATTGATGGAAAAATAAGTGTTCTTAACAAAATTAGGAGTAATTTCGGATAATGGCTGAAAATATTTATGATGTGAAAGTATTGGACTGGGATGGACAATGTTAAAAACCACACAATACCAGATTATAGTCCAACATGTTGGACTATAACCTAGTGTTCTGAGATTTTTATGATGATTTAATGTGAACAAATTATAAAAAACAGATATTGAATAAATGCTGTGTAAATACCAATGGAAAGTTAATTTCAAAACAGGCATACAATTCACTGATGGACAAATATTCCTTTTGTGGTGGGGGGAGAGAATGTGGGGGAAATCTCACAAGTTAAAAGCTTCTTCAACGTGGATGGAAATGCACCAGCAGAGTCAGAGACTCCATCATGCCTGAATTAGCCAATGGTTCTTAATGATCAGTGCCCTGGAATTACAGTAATTTAACTTATATAGGAAGCCAGGCAAACAAATACAGGAGAAAGAAGAATAAAGAAGAGACTTTAAAAAAAATATTTTAAAAGGAGGCATGATTTGACAACTGGATCATGAAACTGAATATTAACAGAGCATAAAGGCATTGTACTGGAGTAGTTAAAGAGTTAGGGGAGATAACTGGTTGCAAAGGTAGATTTTCAGGCTGTTTTTACAAAACACAGAGACATTGGTTAGCAAATTTAAGGTAGTAGGACAGCCAGAACACCTTGGCTAAAATCAATGGTAAATCTGATGTATTGTTGGGGTGGGTCATAGTTGGGAGGTTGGAAGGGTAGGACTAGTGCAAATGAGCTACCGTCAGGAAATGGGCAGGTGCAAACATCTGAAACCCAAGATTGGAGGTGGTTATGTTTAGAGAGTTTTCTTTCCATTGTAAACTTTCACAATATTGAAAAACATTTTCCTTGTTATAATATGGCAAATACATACTATTGACCTTTAAATTCTGTCATCTGATTATTATTATTATACCTAAGATCTTTAATGGATGAAAGTAACTTTTACAAAGAAGAAACATGGACCAAAAATGCTTGCAGTAGTCATCTGACCACAGACTAAGGCAACCTTTATGAGATCCATGTAATACAATTTAAAACTGGGCCTGCACTAGAGAAGTAAGGACACTGAATCAGCGTCAAAACATTTGCAAGTCCTGTTTTGATTCACATGTGATAATTTCACATATTGGGGAGAGAGAGACTGAGCCTTAATGTACAGATGATGTAGAAATGTGGAATCAATGTAAAAGATCAGCCATGGTTACATTGAATCATGGAGCACATCCAAGGGCCAGTTGACGTACCATTGTTGTTTTTCTTAGGTTTAATTACCTCTAACCATGAAGTGAGAGGCCCTTCCCTGATCTGCCAGTTTCAGGTAGCAGAACTTAAGGGGACTGTCCATCTTCCACAAAGATAACACACTTCATAAAACTGCATCATCCTCTGCATCACTGAGTGTTATTTGTTTTTATTCTCTATTTCACAGTACTTCAATTTCTCCATTTGCTGAGTGTAGTCTGGGAAAAGCCTGAGAATTAGGGCTAGAATATTCAGGAGAGATGTTAGGAAGGACCTCAATACATGCACACACACAGGGTTGTAGATGTTCTAAAATGACAGCAAACACTGGATCAATTATTAATTTTAAATCTAATGTAGATTTTTTTTTCTGTTTAGCAAAGATATTGTGGCCCAGAGGCAGTATTTGGAGTTAGGTTATAGATCACCCATGATCTCATTGAATGGTGGAACAGGTTTGAAGGGCTGAATGGCCTATTCCTGTTCCTACATTCTTAGCTATGCATCATTAAGGAACAATGGCTGCTTTACAATCTGCTGCTGTGTCAGTTACCATAGCCCTGTAAAATGGAGGAGTGCTGAATCAGTAAAATCGCAATTAGAAATTCTCAGACAATTGACATGCACTAGCATTCTCCAAATGGATGTCAGAATCTTCACAAATTATGCTATGTGCAAGTCAAGAACAAAGACTGACATCATAGAAAAGAAATTCTTGGAAATGAAAAGCACCACCAATCAACAATACATTGGCTTTGTATTAAAGCGGTGAAGAAGAAACGCAAACTTGTAGATTCACAACCTCGAATAACTGTTCCATGATTATTCATTGAAACATATTTTGATTTTAGTTTGCACTAAGCATCATCCATTTTATCTAGCTGGTGCTAAATCTACAACAATGCATTTTATCTAAGTAAGCTTTAATGTAATGAATAACCAAGTAAATTCCAACTTACGAGGTCTTTTCCCTGGGTTGGAGGGGGGAGGTATGGGTTTAGGCTGATGAAGGAACAGCACTCTGAAAGCTAATGCTTCCAATGAAGCTTGTTGGACTATAACCTGGTGTTGTGTGATTTTTTAAACCAGGTTTAGGGTGAGGGGAAAAGACTTAAAAGGGACCTAAGGGGTAACATTTTCACACAAATTGTAATGTACGTGTATGGAATGAGCTGGCTGAGGAAGTGGCGAAGGCTGGTACAATTACAATATTTAAAAGGCATCTGGATGGGTATATGAGTAGGAAGGGTTAGAGAGATATGGACCAAGTGCTGGCAAATGGGACTAGATTAATTTAGGACATCTGATTGGCATGGACAAATTGGACTGAAGGGTCTGTTTCCATGCTGTACATCTCCATGACTCTATAACTCAGAAAAACTAATGTTCAAACTATTTTCTTCTATAACAAATCATCAATTTCACAAATTGTTAAACTTATTGTTGACTTTTTTAAAAAACATCCTACATCAGAGTATTTTTCACATGAGGAAGTTCCAAAATGAATAAATAACATTCTTGAATGGGGAAGACTTTACTGGGGGAATTTGGACCCTCCAATCCAAAGTGGTTCTAAGTGTGCGTTTGCTAAGTGCCAGACTGGATCAGCAATATTGTAGGTGGTGACCTATGAGCCTACAGCCCAGGCTGCGGTGTGAATGCTGCAGGTTTAATTGCTAGCATCAGGAGAAGTGGATGCAGCTGAGCTAGCTCAGAGTATGCAAGGGCACCTCAAAATGGAGACACTCTAAGCACAATCAATATAATTTACAACTAACCAGATGGCTGATGGTGGAAGGGCCTGCAGAATGGAGCGGAAAGCTCTCCAGAAGATTGGGGCTATATGGGAGTGCCATATCAAAACGTTTTCAATATCTGAGGAAACTGGATGGAGTAGACAGGGAGAAACTATTTCTGGTCGTAAAAGGAATGAGACAGCATAGATTGAAAGTGACTTGCACAACAAGCAAGTGTGAAGTGAGAGAAAAAAATAATTTTCAGAGATTAGCTGGGGTATAGAATGCACTACTTGGAATTGTGATAGAGGCAGGTACAGTTGAGGCATTCAAGAGGCATTGGATGATTTATTGGATAGAAATAATGTGCAAAGGGAAAGAAGATTGGAACTAGGTAATCATGTTCATTTAATGTGCTAGTGCAGACATGGTAGGCTGAATGGCCTCCTTGTGTGCCAAAACACTCGTAATTCTGTGACCCCAGAATTCAGTCACCTCAGACACCCACTGTGACCTCTGTCAGGACAGGGATTCAAAAACTACAAAATGCCAGCAGCCTTCTCATTTGCCCCAGTAGATGTCTTACTCATTTAAATTATGAGCCTAATCTATTTGGCAAGCACCCAATCTACAGGCAGTTTTATGAAGGTTCTTGTGAAACTGTGATAATGTCCCACCTCTGAGCCAAGAGGCCCAGGTTCAAGTAATACCTGCTCCAGAAGTCACAACCTGCTTGAGCAGGTTGATTAAAAATATCTGCGTTCAGTCTCACCACTGGGAAACCTCGTCAGTGCCAAAAATACACTGGAAAATTATCCTTAAGCAGTTCTCCATATTGACTGAGTCCTCCACCTCCCAGGTTCCAAATGAGACCAGAAACATCCTGACCAGTATGATCCTACTACTGTGTCCTGACCTCAGCATATATATTTCTGTTCTAACTTCATTCCTCTGTCACAAACCCAGAACACCCAACCTAAAAAGTATTATGGACAGGATTGTAATCCTGTAGGAGTGCAGCAGTGACGAGGAGGCGATCATCAGCACACTTTCCCACTTCTGACTAATAACGGAGGGAAGGTCACTAATGAGGTAGCTGAAGATGGTTGAGCCCAGGACAATAAACTGACAATCATCCACAGTAGTGTCTTGGTTTGAGTTGACTGAACTCCAACAACCACACCCATTCTCCTTTGTGTAAGGCAAGATTTCAACTAGCGCAGTTGTATCCCAATTCCTATTGACTTCAGTTTTTAGAAAGCTCGCTGATGCTATACTCAGTCAAATGATGCCTTGATGTCAAGGGCAATGGCTTCTCATGTCCCCTCTGGAGTTCTGGCATTTTGTTCACGTTTGGATGGAGACTATAATGAAGCTAGGAGCCGAGTGGCCCTGGCAAAACCAAAACTCACTATCAGTAAGGTGATTAGTGTCCAAGACACAGCAGGACTGCTGAGATTTTCCAGCATTTTCTCTTCTGGTATTAGTGTCTAAGGGTGCTCGATAGCACTGTCAACAATTCACAGAACTATTAAATCTCTAAGTGTGGAAAGAGGCCATTCAGCCCATTGAGTTGGCACTGACCCTCTGAAAAGTATCCCACCCAGACCCAGTGACCACATCCTATCACCATAACACTGCATTTACCAGAGCTAATCACCTAGTCTGCACATCCTTGGACAATGTGGACAATTAAGCATGGCTTAAAAATGTGTTGCTGGAAAAGCGCAGCAGGTCAGGCAGCATCAAAGGAGCAGGAGAATCAATGTTTCGGGCATAAGCCCTACTTCAGGAATGATTCCTGAAGAAGGGCTTATGCCTGAAACGTCGATTCTCCTGCTCCTTTGATGCTGCCTGATCTGCTGCGCTTTTCCAGCAACACATTATAAGCTCTGATCTCCAGCATCTGCAATCCTCACTTTCTCCTAATTAAGCATAACCAATGGGAGGAAAATGATGGGGGAGTCATGCAAATCCCACACATGCAGCCACCCAAGCCCAGAATCGAACCTGGTCCCTGGCACTGTAAGATAGCAGTACTAACCGCAGAGCTAACATGCCACTACATCACCCCTTCCATCTGAATTCCTTCCATCACTCTGCTGAATCTAGTTAGAAAAGCCAGTGAATAAAAGCTCACATTGAACTAATTCAACTACAAATAGGAAATAGTGCATTGACTAAATGATTTGCATAGAGACAAAAAATAAACCTGCTGATGCCGGAATCCAAGGTAGACAGGCAGCAGGCTGGAAGAACATAGAAAGTCAGGAGCATCGGGTGGGGGGTGGGGTGGTGGGGTGGGGGTGGGGGGGAGGTGATGTCAATATTTCAGGTGTAATCCTTCTTTAGGACTGGGGGTAGGTGTGGGGGAAACTGCAGATAAAGGGGGAGGCAGGGCAGGGTGGTAAGGCGAGGTATAGGTAAACACACAGAGGGTATGATCTGACCTGGTTGATTGATGGGAGGAATGAATCTGTTTGATGGCTACAAGGAAGGGTCGATGAGAGGAATGGTAGAGAGGGAGAGGGGCTGGGAAGGGAGTCAAGGGACGGGAGATAGTTTTATTTGAAATTGGAGAACTCAATGTTGAGTCCTACAAGCTGTAGGCTGGGGTGTTCCTCAAATTTGAAAGGCAGATAATTGCACGCTCGAGTAGAAAGAGAAATTTACTTTGAATTATTGATCAGTCTTGAATGCGAACCTTTTCAACCAAATCCTTGATTTCTACTCCAGATATTTGTAACCCAGCTGTTCAGAATTATTATGACACACACCTGAGAGTTGAACTCAGGCCCTCTAGCTCAGAAGGAGGGGCACTACTGAGCTGGCATAAATGAATAAAATGCCTTCGGGACATTTTACAGAGTTAAAAAGGTACTAAATAAACATTGCTGCCTCTAACACAAATTTATCAATCCCACTTTGATAAACAGTAACAAATGTTTGTCTGGATCTTTCCTGGTGAACAACAGCTTAGGTATGAGTTTGCAGGAAAGCTCTGTCTATACATGCTGTCAGGAATCAACACTACTGTCACTATTGTATCACATGCTGCCTTGCGTTATCTCTATTCCTGATGAAGGTCTTCTGCTTGAAATGTTGATTTTCCAGCTCCTTTAATGCTGCCTGGCCTACTGTGCTTTTCCAGCACTGTTCTAATCTTGACTCTGATCTCCAGCATCTGCAGTACTCACTTTCGCCTCATGTCTCGATACATGTTCAATAATATGCTAATCAGTACACTGCACTAGCAAGTCAATACACACTGGAGAATACAGTAAAGTAAGAAAAAAATAGAATATGGTCATATCATTGTATTCAGAAATGCAATTGGATATAGCTTACTGGCTTATTGTAATCATGCAACTATTACCTCTGCTTTAAGTGCCTTTTTTTGCAGTCTGTGGCAGCCACTACACATATAACCTGAAGCACAGTGTCAGGAATGGTATGCCTGAAAATACGTAGATTTTCAGTGACTTTGAATCATTGAATGATTCAAAATGGATATGCATTTTCCACCCCCAAATGCTACAGAAATGAAAAGAGAGATGAGACAGAATTGGATTTTCTCGTCCACTCGCAATAGCAAAATTATGAACTAGCTACAGAACTAAATTTTAAACTAATACAATGAAAATTAGAGTAGAAACACTGCTATCAGTACTGAAAAAAAAAGAGTGCTTACCAGCTATATTGCAGTCTATAATTTCAATGAAGGGCAAAACAGCCAGGCAGGAGAGATTTTGCAGGCTTTGTACATACACACTTTCAACTTGATAGTAATGTCATTTAGGAATGGTATTTCTTCAACATCACAGCCCAGGGAAAGAGGAAGACTATTGATCAGTATGTGAGTACATTGACACATTTGGCAGAATTCTACGAATTTGGACAATTGAAGGACAGTCTTCTTAGCGATAGAGCTGTCTTAGTTGTAAGATATCTTGCTGAGAGATAACAGCATCTGCTGAAAGAGGAGAAACTGACTTTCAAGAAAGCCATCAAAATGTGTATAAGTTTTGAGATTATTAAGCATCAGTTGAACATGTTTATGGCAGAACAAGCTTAGATTTGCATTATGTTGACAGACATTCCAGGCCAATTGAAAACATCACATTGGAAAATTGAGCAAGTATTTTCAGAAAAGCCAGCAAAAAGTGCAACTTCAGAGGGCAGGGTGTATCTGCTGTAGAGGACTTCACAACAAACAAAGTAAAACATGTCCAAAATGGGAGAAGACTACAAGAAACTGAATCACTTTGTTAAAAGTGTTGAGCCTGTAAGGAGGACTACTGGAGAGAGGTCAGTTGATGAGTCTGATGAATTAGTCCAGGCTACACAAAGGTTGTCACTATTAGGTCTGTAGGTGATGAATATAGTTTGCGATTGTTAGAATGATGATTGCAGGAAGAGAATGTGAAACATCAGATTGACCCAGGACTGCGTGCAACATCATGAATGCTGCAGATTTTGTGAAGTGGAGAAGCACTTCCTGGTCTAAATAGAAGATGCTCCTGTATTGAACAAGATGTAGCTCATTGCATGTTAGCAACTAGTTGCAAGTTACCTCGCGATGGAAGATATTGTGGCAAAGATTTTGAGGAGCACCTGGATATTGGATCTCACACATTTGAGACTTTAAGTTATTCTGCCCACAAGTCCATATGACATCATTACATTGGTCAATGCTTATGGCACTCTCTTAACTCTTTCAGACCTAATATACAACAAAGACACAATGCTGAATGAGGAATTAATTACAGTCTCAAAACAACATATATTGTTTAAAGTAAAATTAATTCCTCTCCACTAGGGAACAGGATTCAGGTAAATCCTAAATATGACTTTACTACATTCAAAGAAATGATGGTAACAAAGAGAGAAAAAAAAATTGGCCTTGTTGGAAGTAGAGTCATAGAATCACAGATATACAGTACGGAAACGGACCCTTTGGTTCAACTTGTCCACGCCAACCAGATATCCTAAACTAATCTAGTCCTATTTGCTAGCATTTGGCCCATATCCCTCTAAACTCTTCCTATTCATATATCCATTCAGATGCCTTTCAAATGTTGTAATTGTACCAGCTTCCACCACTTCCTGTGACAGCTCATTCCATACATGTGACGCCCTCTGCATGAAAATGTTGCTCCTTAGTCCGTTTTAAACCTTTCCACTCTCACCTTAAACCAATGGCATCTAGTTTTGGACTCCATCACCTTGGGGAAAAGACCTTGTCTACTTATCCTTACCATGCCCCTCATGATTTTACAAACCTCTATGAGGTCACCCCTCAGCCTCCAATGCTCCTGGGAAAATAACCATAGTGTCTTCAGCCTCTCCCTTTATCTCAAACCCTCCATTCTGGTAACATCCTTGCAAATATTTTCTGAAACCTTTCAAGTCTCACCACACCCTTCTTATAGCAGAGAGACCAGAATTAAATGCAGTATTCTAACAGTGGCCTCACCAATATCTGTGCAGTCACAACATGACCTCCCAACTCCTATACTCAATGCACTTACTAATAAAGGCAAGCATGCCAAATGCTTTCTTCATTGTCCTATCTCCCTGCACTTTTAAAGAACAATGAACCTGCACTCCAAGGTCTCTTTGTTCAGCAACACCCCCCAGGACCTTACCATTAAGTCCTAACTTGATTTGTCTTTCCAAAACGTAGCACCTCACATTTATCTAAATTAAACTCCATCTGTCACTCCCTGGCCCATTGTCACGTATGATCAAGATCCTGTCAGCGATATCCTTCTTCACTGTCCACTACACCTCCCATTGGTGATGTAATCTGCAAATTTACTAACTTTACTTATGTTCACATCCAAATCGTTTAGATTATTTTTATTAAATCTGAGATCTAACTGGAAAAAGCAGTTTTACAATGATTTACCCGGCCTAGGTAGTGAAGAGAAGACAGTGGTGTGGTGGTGCTTCCACTGGATTAGTAATCCAGAGACTCGGCTAATACTCTCGGGACATGGGTTCAAATCTCACCATGGCAGATGGTGAAATTTGCATTAAATTAATATATCTGTAATTAAAAGCTGTTCTAATGGTCAGCAACCATGATTGTTATTGACAACAGTTACATCCTTGATTACAGATTCAAAAGTCAAATTAATGAACCAGCATTTCATAACAGTATTGTAGAGTGCAATTAACTGTTAAAATGGTGTTCTGCACCAAATGTCATCACGTTATGAAAGTAGTTTGATTATTAACCATTATTAATGATTTTAAAAAACTCATCTAGTAGACTAATATACTCTGAAGGAAGACAGACCCATTAACCTTACCTCAGTTCAGCCAATCCAGACCCAGTGTGGTTTTGTCAATAATGACCTAGCAAGCTATTAAATTGTAGCAACTGATATAAATTCTTGTGAAAGGAACAAAATAGTACTGATGACTGGCATTGGAAAAGGCACCAGAAATGACATTGGCATACACAGCCCTGTCAATCCTGTAAATTTCTCCCACCTTACATCCAGGGGATTGTGGGAAATGGATAAACTGTCAAAATTGACCAATTTCACTGACCAGTTAAACAACAGCCTGATGCAGTCATCCTTATGAATTCATACTTTATAGACGATGATGCAGATATCGCCATCACCATCCCAGGGTGTAACCTGTTTCACTGACAGGACAGGCCTACTAGAGGTGGGGACGCAATGGCATAGTTGGCAAGGAGTTGCCCTGAAAATCCTTAACATTAATTTGATATTCTGCAATCAAACTTTTGATTGCCATCTGCCACCTTTCCCACAGCTGGTGAATCACTTTTTCTCCATGTTGAACACCACTTGAAGTATACAAGGCACAGGATGTACCCTAGCAGAAGTCTTCAAGAGTCTTCACCAAGAATTGCTCAGTACTACCATCACTGACAAATATGGTCAAGTCCTGACAAGCATATCTGCTAGATTGGACCTGTGATATGTGGTGAGTGTACCATCAAGAGGAAAAAAAACACATTTGATCTCATTCAATCTTCAAGTAGCAGATGCAGCTAAACATGGCATTATTGGTACGAGTGACCACCATGCAGTCCTTGTGGACACAAAGTCCTGCTTTCACATTGAGGATCCATTCTATCATTGCGTGTTACCTAGTGATGAATGGGATAGATTTCGAACAGATCCAGCAAATACTGGGCATGCATGAGGTGCTGTCAGTCAGCAGCATCAGCAGGATTGGATTCAAGCACAAACTGTAGCCTCATGGCCTGTCATATGCTCCGCTCTATCATTATCATTAAGCAAGAGCAACAATCCTGGTTCAATGAAAAGGACAGGAACAATGCCAGGCAGACCTAAACACCAGGACCAAGAGCAGAGCACAGAAAAGCAAAAGACAAGAATGAAGCATTGCAAACATTTTCAGACACAAGTGCTGAATCAAAGATTCATCTCAGCCCCCTCCAGAGGAACTCAGCATCACATTTACCAGCCTTCAACCAACTCAATTCACTTCACATGATATCGAGAAACTGCTGAAGGCACTGAATATTGGAAAGCACTGACAACAGTTCAGAAATCACATTGAAGAATTGTGCTCCAGAATTAGCTGTGCCCCGACAAAGCTGTTCAGTTCAACTACAACACCAGGGTCTACCTGACAATGTGGAACATAGCGTGGTATGCTCTGTTCACAAAAAACAGGACAAATCCAAACCAAACAATGAGCACATCCAATCTATTATCGCTATTATCAATATTATTGCAAAACTACTAATCCAGAGTAATGTTCTGGGGACCCAGGTTTGAATCCTGCCACAGCAGATGGTGGAATTTGAATTCAATAATAAAAAAATGGATTCAGGAGTCTACTGGTAATGAAGAAACCATTGTTGATTGTTAGAAAAACTTACTTGGTTCATTGATGTCCATTAGGAAAGGAAATGACCATTGTTACCTGGTCGAGCCTACATGGGACTCCAGTAGTGTGCTTGACACTCAGCTTCCTTCTGAACAATTAGGGATGGGCAATAAATGCTGTTCTGGCCAGTGACACCCACATCCCATGAATGAATAATAATAAAACAAATACTCTCAATCTTCAGTAAAGTGATGGAAGGGGTCATTGGCAGAGCTAACAAGGTGCATATACTCAATAATAAGGTGCTCACTGACTTTCATTTTGAGTTCCACCAGGCTCCTGAAGTCATCACTTAGCATTTGTGCAGTGCAATCACTGTCTCCAACAGAAGAGAATCCAACCATTGTCCTTTTGACATTACCATTGTTGACCCCTTACTATCAACATTCTAGGGGTGACCATTCACCAGAAGCTGAACTGGGGTCAGTCAGATAAGTACTGTGGCCACAGGAGCAAGTGAAACTACAAGGTTAGAGGTTATACTTCAGTTATAGACAAAACTCTGGTGAGACTGTATGTGCAGCAACATATATAACACCTGGTCTCTTTATTGAAAGCAGCATGTAAATACATCAGATAGAGTTCAGCAACGTTTCACTAGACCAATACCTGGAATGGTAGACTATCTTAGAGTCATAGTCATAGAGATGTATAGCATGGAAACAGACCCTTTGGTCCAATCCGTCCATGCCGACCAGATATCCCAACCCAATCTAGTCCCACCTGCCAGCGCCCAGCCCATATCCCTCCAGACCCTTCTTATTCATATACCCATCCAAATGCCTCTTAAATGTTGCAATTGTACCAGCCTCCACCACATTCCCTGGCAGCTCATTCCTTACACTTACCACCCTCTGTGTGAAAAAGTTGCTCCTTTGATCTCTTTTATATCTTTTCCCTCTCACCCTAAACCTATGCCCGCTATTCTGGACTCACTGACCCAGGGAACAAACTTTGTCTATTTATCATATCCATGCCCCTCAATTTTGTAAACCTCTATACGGTCATCCCTCAGCCTCCGATGCTCCAGGGAAAACAGCCCCAGCCTGTTCAGCCTCTCCCTATAGCTCAAATCCTCCAACCCTAGCAGCATCCTTGTAAATCTTTTCTGAATCCTTTCAAGTTTCACAACATCTTTCCGATGGGAAGGAGAACAGAATTGCACACAATATTCCAAAAGTGGCCTAACTAACGTCCTGTACAGCTGCAACATGACCTCCCAACTCCTGTACTCAATACTCTGGCCGATAAAGGAAAGCATACCAAATGCCTTCTTCACCATCCTACCTACCTGCGACTCCACTTTCAAGGAGCTATGAACCTGCACTCCAAGGTCTCTTTGTTCAGAAACACTCCCTAGGACCTTACCATTAAATGTATGAGTCCTGCTAAGATTTGCTTTCCCAAAATGCAACACCTTGCATTTACCTGAATTAAACTCCATCTGCCACTTCTCAGCCCATTAGCCCATCTGGTTTAGATCCTGTTGTAATCTGAGGTAACCCTCTTCACTGTCCACTACACCTTTAGACAGTCTAGGTTTCTGTCATCTTGAAGATTAAAAAAGTAAGTTGCAACTTCTTTGAAACCAACTTAAAGTGTATGTGGAACGGAGATTTCCTGTTTTGGGAGAGACCAGAACTAGGATCCATCTTTTTTAAAATAAGCGTCTGACCCATTGAACGCAGAAATGAGAAGGTTTTTTCATGCGAATGGTTGAGTCTTAAAAGGTAGTGGAAGTAGAGATAAATACTTTTAAACAAGGGGATGGTAAAGCTATCAAAGGTAAGTGGGAATGTGGAGTTAAGGTAACAATCAGGTCAGTCATGTTTTATTAAATGGTGGACAACAGTTGGGGGGCAGTGGTCATGCTAATGGCCTACTTCTGTTTCTAACTTGAATACTCATATGTACACTCAGGTAATTCTCCTGACTCTTCAAAATCTGATCACCGTCTGGAACGCATAAGCAGAGTGGTGGAATACTCTTCACTTGCAAGGAGAAGTGCAGATCTAACACCAACTAAGAAGCTCAGCACCATCCTCCCAAAGCACATGCTTGATTGGTACTCCATTCAATACCTTCAACATTCACCATATTCACCAATAAATATATACCACATACAAGATGCACTTCATTAACATATCAAGGCACCTCTGACCGTTCCTTTCACATACACTATCTCTACTACCCTAAAGGTAATAGCAGCAATGTGGGAAATCAACCGACCTACAAGTGGTCCTTGAAATGACGCACCATTCTGACTTGGAAATAACTCACTGTTTCTTCATGGTCAGTCATTGGGTCAAAATCCTGGAAGTGCCTTCAGCTCTGTGTATGTACCCACTTTGGACAGACCGAAGCATTATAAGAAGGCAGTTCGCAGTCACCTTTTCGAATGCAATGAGGGATAGATAATAAATGGTGACATGACACCTACTTCCCATGCATAAATGAAAAGAAAACAGTTCGACCAACTGCTGGTTTCCAAACGAAATATATACTTAGGAATTTGAAAAATCGGCAGTAAAGCAAAAAGCTAGTCTCATTTTAGCATTCAAACCAGACAGATTATCCCAAAATTTAATTGGTACACTATTACCTCAGCTTCTTCATGCTCTCCTTGATATGGAACAATATATTACTTTTGCCAAGGATGATGTTAAACAATAAAGCACCATAACTTTAAGGCTCTTTGTTGTAATTACTAAATACTGTGACTGTCCATGCACCTTATGTGTTCTTTTTTGTTTTGAAAGGTGTATTTCCATGTGATCTGAAATGAAGAATTATGGAGATGTATATGGAAATTCTTGAGATCTGGATGTTACTCAGTCTACATGTTTCAAGTGCTAGTTGTGTTGCCCTATCTTAAAAGCAAGGTATCTTCGCCTCTTGTGATCTTAACTGAGCATCGAGTATGCTTACATAGTCTGTATAGAGGAAGATCTAATCAAAAACTTAACCTCCACACCTCATTCATACTTGTGCCAAGGGTCGTGCCACCAAGCTGTCAATTATGCCTCTACGTCAATTACATAATCTGCTCAGTGAAACCCCTGCTTAGCTAAATAAGTGGAAATCATTTTAACCTCAATCATGTAGTCAGTACTCATTATCCCAAGTGTAACTGGGTGGAAAATATAATTAAGAGATGGCTAGTACTTCACAGGGGTATGTAATTAAGGGCAAAATAGTTGATGTTTGTGTTTCTGGGAACTAACTCTTGGCAAATGAATATGATTTCATGGTACCGTCAAATAAAATGAACTCCAAGAGTAGACTTTTACAGTTATAGAGGACTCCACAGCCACTAAAGGAATTGCTGGTTGAGATCCAAATGTGAAATTCCCAACCACATTCCAGGTACAGTCAATGTTTGGTGTAACAGTAGTAGGTTCTTGTGGTGCAGTGTCGCATCTCTTTCTCTGAGCCTGGAGGCCAGAGTTCAAATTCCAACTTGTCCCAGTGGTATGTAACAAACCATTGAGTCAGTTGCTTAGGAATATATATTATCCTGGGGAGATTCTTGTGCTGCAGTGATAGGGTCACCCCTCATTTTTCTAAATTCGAAATGAATAAAAGCTTAACCTGATTTATCGTTCTTAATATGTAAACCCATTTATCCCAAGAATCAGCTCAGTGAATCTCTTTCAAAATGCCTCCCAGACAAATATATTATTTCTTTAACACAGGGACCAAAACTCTACATAGCATTTCTGGTGAAGGGCTTGTGCCCAAAATTGATTCCCCTGCTCCTTGGATGCTGTTCTTTCCCAGCACCACACTTTTCAACTCCTATCTCCAGCATCTGCAGTCCTCACTTTCTCCTATTACACATATGACCTCACCAACACATCTTACCATTGTAGCAAAACATCCCTACTTTAGAACTCCAAAGCCCTAACAATAAAGCCCAAAATATTGTTTGCCTTCTTAATTATTTGCTAATGTGTATCCCAAGTTCCTCTGCACTGTATTTTTTGAAGTCTCTATCCATTTAAATAATAGTCTGCTTGTTGATTCTTCCTTCCAAACTACATGACCTCCCATTTCTGAAATGAAATCCAACTGTTTTTGCCTACACATTTAGTCTGTCTACATCCCCTTGCAGATTTCTTATATCTTCATCACAACATGTCCTCCTATCTATTTTGATATTGGCAGCAAATTGGATACATTACAGGTTCTCCATCTCCAAGTCAATAACATAGATAGTAAATAACTGAAGCCCTTGGAATGATTAGTGTGGCACTCACAAGTTATATCTTTCCAAACTAAAAATAACAGATTAAGTCCTGACTCCTTTTTCTGAGTAGGCAAAAGTGTGGGCTGCAGATGCTGGAAAGCAGAGTTTAGATTTGATTGGTGCTGGAAAAGCACAGCAGGCCAGGCAGCAGCCGAAGAGCAGGAAAATCAATATTTAGGACAAAAACCTTTCATCAGGAATAGAGGCAAGAAGCCTTCAGAGTGGAGAGATAAAATCTTTCCACTCTGGAGGTTTCCTACCTCCTTTTTCTGAGTGTTAAATAATTCTCAGTCCATGCTGATACATTAACCCTTATAGCATGACCTCCTATCTTGTTACACTTTATTGAATACCTTCTAGAAATCCAAATACACTTATCTACCAGTTCCTTGCTATAAAACTCTGCTTGTTATGTCCATAAAGAACTCAAACAAATTTGTCTTATATCATTTCCCTTTCACAAACCACCATTGATTGCATTAAGCCTTGAACTATCTTGCTATTTTTACCTTTTAAATTAACTCGAACATCTTCTAAAAAAAACAATGACAGATGTTAGTCCAACTGCCTATAGTTTTCCACTCTCTGTCTACCTTCTTTTGTACACAGGAGCATAACATCATCAGTTTTTCAATCCATTGGAACCCTTCCTACATCCAGCAAATTCTAGAATATTTCAGTCAATGTTTCCATTATCTCGGCAAAACCTTAAGGCATTGAGTGACTTGTAGGCCAATAAGTCATAGAGAAGTGCAGCATGGAATCAGACCCTTCGGTTCAACTCATCCATGCTGACCAGATATCCTGAATTTATCTTGTCCTGTTTGCCAGCATTTGGTCCATATCCCTCTAAACCCTTCCTATTCCTATACCCAGCTGAAAATGTGTTGCTGGTTAAAGCGCAGCAGGTCAGGCAGCATCCAAGGAACAGGAAATTCGACGTTTCGGGCAAAAGCCCTTCATCAGGAATGAGGAAAATGTGTCCAGCAGGCTAAGATAAAAGGTAGGGAGGAGGGACTTGGGGGAGGGGCGATGGAGATGTGATAGGTGGAAGGAGGTCAAGGTGAGGGTGATAGGCCGGAGTAGGGTGGGGGCGGAGAGGTCAGGAAGAAAATTGCAGGTTAGGAGGGTGGTGCTGAGTTCGAAGGAATTGACTGAGACAAGGTGGGGGGAGGGGAAAATGAGGAAACTGGAGAAATCTATGCCTTTTAAATGTTGTAATTGTACCAGCCTCCACCATTTCCACAGGCAGTTTGTTCCATACACGCACCACCCTTTGTATGAAAAGGTTGCCTGTTAGGTCCCTTTTAAATCTTTCCTCTCTCATCCTAAACCTATGCCCTCTAGTTCTGGACTTCCCCACTTCAGAGAAAAGACCCTGTCTGTTTACACTATCCATGCCCCTCATGATTTTATAAACCTCTAAATTCACCCTTCAGCCTCCGATACTCCAGGGAAAATAGCCCCAGCCTCTTCAGCCTCTCCCAATAGGTCAAATCTTCCAACCCTGGCATCATCCTTGTAAATCATTTCTGAACCCTTTCAAGTTCCTGACTAATGCACCTGACATTACAGGCAATTTAGCATGGCCAATTCACCTAACCTGCACATCTTTGGACTGTGGGAGGAAACTGGAGCACCTGGAGAAAACCCACGCAGACACGGGGAGAATGTGCAAACTCCACACAGACAGTTGCCCGAGATGGGAATTGAACCCGAATCCCTCACAGTGCCAGGGACCTGGATTCAAATCCTGCCTCAGGCAACTGTCTGTGTGGAGTTTGCACATTCTCCCCATGTCTGTGTGGGTTTCCTCCGGGTGCTCCGTTTTCCTCCCACAGTCTAAAGATATGCAGGTTAGGTGAATTGACCACGCTAAATTGCCCGTAGTGTCAGGTGCATTAGTCAGGGGTAAATATAAGGGGGAGGGTTTCTCTTCGGAGGGTCGGTGTGGACTTGTTGGGCCGAAGGGCCTGTTTCCACACTGTAGGTAATCTAAAAATAAAGTTTCACAATATCCTTCCGATAGGAGGGAGATCAGAACTGCATACAGTATTCCAAAAGTGGCCTAACCCCAATGTCCTGTACAACGCAGCATGAACTCCCAATTCCTACAGTCCTGGTAATTTGTCTGCCTTTAGTCCCCTTTGTTTGTAAAGCACTTTCTTCCTCGTGATAGAAAGTATTAGAAGATCTTTGCTTGCATTAATAGCTTGATTATTTGTTACCTTTTGGATGCTTATAATGTCCAATACAAAATACTGGTTGAAGTTTTCTGCCATTTACTGTCCCCCCAGTATTAATTCCCCAGCTGTATCCTCCAAGAATTGCACACTTTACCTTGTCTCTTTTTTTCATATGTCCATTGAATCTTTTTGTTTGTAACTATATTTCTTGCAAATTTACTTTCATTATCAATCTTCTTCACTTTTTAAATCAACCCTTGTTGGTTCCTAAAAGTACCCAACCTTCAGGCCCACCATTGGTTTTTGCCACATTGGATGCTGAACTTCTTGACTGGATACTCTCCCTGACTATATTTGTTAACCACGGGTTATTGATCCTTCTTAGACCAGACAGTTTTGCTCAATGTTACAAAATATCTGCTTAAAAGGATACCACTGTTTATCCATTAACTTTCCATATAGTCTTTCTCTCCAGCCTGGCTTTAGACAACTCTTGATTGATACCTCTGTAATTGCTCTTATTTAAAGGCGAATACACAAGCTCGAGACCCAAGTTGGCTCCCTGAATCTGATTTTGAAATTCTATTGTGTTATGATCACTATTCCTGTGTGGATCTTTAAATAGGAGATCTTTTATTAATCCTACCTCATTATTGTGACAATTCTACAGCTTCAGGCAGTTATTCTGTCCTTTATTTTATGAAGTGAGGTTGAGACAGAACACCAAATGTTCTGCTTCAAGCCAATAAAGTGAACAGCTCGTGGGGCCTTGAGTTTTTTTTAAAAAAAGAAGTTGGAACAATAGCAGCCACCTGATTGGGTGGGGTCAATCTCCTACAGAACCAGGATTTTAGTTTTAACTTTCAGGAGTTGTTGCTGGGGTCTTGAAGCTGGAATTAGTTTTTCCTCTCTTTGCTGCAGTTGAAAGCTTGGGTTCTTTTCCTGCTGCTAGAATTGCATGTGAAACAATCTATGTTACTCAGCTTGCCTTTGCCAAAGGTGTGCTAATCGGATGTTACAATTTTGGAACAGTTAATGAGTAGTTTATTGCTTTGTTAAGTATTTTGATAGAGTTACAGTTAAGCCAATTCTTTTATTTTTATTTTGCCTATATTTTAACAATAGTGCATGAATAAAGCATATTTTGCTTCAGGCCTGGTAGTTTGACCAATCAAATTGCATCTAATGTAATGCCTGGCATTTGCTTTTAAACTAAGTTTAGGGTCTAGGCTACCCCCTTGACAAATTTTGTGAGGGTGTGTAACTGGATCTATAATAGCATATTCCTGGATAGGTTCTGCAATGTACTGTAGAAAACAATCCCTGATGGACCTCACAAATTGATATTCTATGTTCCCCTTGCTTATCTGATTTGTCCAGTCAATATGCAGATTAAAATCACCCATTAAAATCGTAATGCCCTTTAATTTGGGGTTTCCATAGGTGTAGCATTCCAGAAATAAAGCCTGCAATTCTCAGAAACATTATAAAAGTTAAAGTTTTTTTTTAATAACTGGGCAGAATTCACCAATTTCTCATCTTTTTGACCTAGGCTGACAAAGCATAATCCAGGTTTCTGTACTTAATAAGAGTGAATATTTACTACAAATAAATGCAGTCTGACTACAAGTAAACAACTATGAACCACTGGCATATAACTGTATTTGTTAAAATTTGCTAAAACACTTTTATTAACTCCCTCTCCACACATACATATGGACAGACACAAACAAGATAAAGACCGAGTGTTATAAGCAGAAAGTCCAGTGATCCCTGTTCACAAGATGTTCTGAGATGCTTCGTTGGCTGATCAGAATTTTTTTTTAAATTTCCTTCTCAGGGTGCTTCCACTAGTTTGCATGAAGCACAATGTGACCGATTCACACTTATAAATGTCTTTAACTTATTAATCAATAGACATTACTTTTCCTTCAATAAGCTATAAGCGAAGAGTGATTGTTTTTCTGCAAAGTGCAGAGAGTGCTTATGAGCTTACAGAAATCAGATGGCTTCTCATGATCTTGTTCACAATCTTAAGCAGATAAGCTTTTAGAAACCAATTGCAGGCGTTAGCAGGCAGCACAGTTTTGTCACTGATAGTCATTCACTAATTCACAGACCAATTATCTACTTGTAGCCAGCTGAATCTCCATTTGTACATAACCTCTGGCTCATCTACAAATGACACTCCAACCATTGTTTACATAGCTGTTTGTTCAAGCAATGCTTACAATGACTATCAGAATAATTGCTTTACGAAGTGTGCAGCAATTCATCCTTAATCCTTGGTTTTAAAATGGTACTTTTGCCATTTCAGCCAAAAATATTGAAAAATTTTAAAAAAAGGAAAACTTTAAAAGGTGAATAAAGTCTGTTTAAATGTCACAGGATAAAATTATTTTAATTCCCAGCCCTTTAAGAATAAATAAACAACTGTCAGTTAATATAAGAAGCAAAGACACACTGTTAGAATTTATTGATTAACAGGCCATAAAACAAAGAACTGCAGATGCCGGCGATCTGAAATAAATTAGAAATTGTTGATGAAGCTCAGCAGGTCTGGCAGGACCTGTGGGATTAAAGCAGAGTTATTGTATCAATTCTGGTGACTCTATCACATTGGACTCACAATGTTAAGTCTTTTTTCTTCAGACAGATGTTGCCAGATCTGTTGAGTTTTGCCAGCAATTTGTGTTTTTGATTAACAGGAGATTTGATGTAGCTTAGATTAAAAATACTGTCTCTCCCCATCTTTTCAGTAGACTTCATTGCTGGCATTTCTCAAGGCCTGTTATTGTAGCTATGACAAATTCGTGGTGGATCTTCAAAATCATTTAGCTCAGGAAGAGGCCAAAAATCAGATTTTGATTGACAGTTTAAAGATTAGCTGTTTTGCTGGTTTAACTGAATAAAGTATAGTTACTTTTAGAACAGTTTGCTCACTTGAGGGGATTTAAAATCTTTGAACGGATTTCATGAATGGGAGGTTTTTTTGCTGTATCAGTTATGTGAGTGAGAGCTCAATTAGAATGTTAAAAGTTAATATTTTCTGATCATCCTGACATAAGAAAAGTAAGTGTTTGTTGGAGTCTTCCAACCAGTGATGTCAGTGGGGCGGCAGTGGCTGAGGCGATGGCAACTATGGGGGTGGACGTGACATGCTGGGTAGACTTCGTGGTGGTTTTGGTGGCCATGGTTCATGCGACAGCTGTGGAGGCTGTTGTCTTGGCGGTGATTGTGGAGGTGGTATTATCAGCAATGGCTGTGGTCTGTGGGGCAACAGGAACTGAAAAGGACATCACAATTTACCACGGCAGTGGTGGCTGGAGCAGCTGGGTGGCTAGTGGCTTCCGATTGGTTCCAGAGGTCAGGAGAATATTCTGGTATGATTGAGGAATCTCGAGTTTAGAGGTAAGTTCTTCATTCCTGATGAAGAGCTGATGCTTGAAACGTCGACTCTTCTGATCCTCGGATGCTGCCTGACCAGCTGTATGTTTCCAGCACCATACGTTTTGACTCTGATCCCCAGCGGTCCTTACTTCCTCCTATAAGTATATTATTAAATTGGAAAGGGTGCAGATATGGTTTACAAGGATGTTGCTGGAACTGGAAAGTTTGAGTTATAAGGAGAGGCTAGATAGACTGGAACCTTTCTCCTTGGACAGTAGGAAGATGAGGGGTGACCCCAGACGTTTATAAAATCACGAGCGGCATAGATAAGGTGATTAGCAAAGATTTTTTTCCCCTAGGTTCTGAACAAGGATCACTGGACCCGAAACATTTACTCAAATTTCTCTCCACCAATGCTGCCAGACCTGCTGAGTGATTCCAACAAATTCTGTTTTTGTTTCTGATTTATAACATCCACAGTTCTTTTGGTTTTCTCTTTCCTAGGGTAGGGGAGCTGAAAACTGGAGGGTATTATTTTAAGGTGAGAGGAGAAAGATTTAGAAGGAACCTGAGGGGCCCACAGAGCGTGGTGCATGTATGGAAAAAGCTGCCATGGGAAATGGTACATGCAGGTACAATTGCAACAGTTAAAAGTTGTTTGGACACGTACATGTATAGGGAAAGGTTTAGAAGGGTATGGGCTATACGCAGGCAAATGGGACTAGTTTAGGCTTGGGATACCTGGTCAGGATGGACAAGTTGGACCAAAGAATTTGTTTCTGTGCTGTGTAATTCTAGGACCTGTGGCTCATGAGTTCAGTTCACAATGGCAATGGTTGATTGGCTTTGGAGCTGACTTGGGAGTACGGTTGACATGGAGTGGTGTTTTAGGTGATGTATTGAGTCCAAGGCATCTCAGGACTGTTTTCCCTGCCTCACCCCATCCCACCAGCAACAACCTGAATGAAAATTGCATGTGACAGGGCCCTTTATACAATGTGGGTCAGTTGCAGGAGGTAAAGAATCAAACTCAGAGTGCCCAACATCACAAAGGTGTGCTCCCATCATACCCATGTAAAACACAGAAGGGGAGAAATCTTTATGTTTCTAAACATTACTTGAATTTATCAATTTATACTGCAGAAAAGTTCAGACCCTGAACCACTCAGCCTCCTAGTGGTGCCTGTAACGTTTTAAGGCTTTAATTTGATGCAAACCTAATGCACCTTCTGGTCTTAACCATTGCTGGAGTATTATACATGGGGAACTGTGGATGAAAGATTAATATAATTTCTTATTCTTTGATTGCATCTTTAAATTCTGATTATACTCGCCATTAAAAATAAACAACAGACTAATCTTCAACATGTACGTCGATACTGGCTAACACTGTTGATTTTCTGTGCCAAAGGTGTGGTTATGAACCACCCAGTGCTGCAGTTTCCTGAAGTACAAAACTATTTTTGAACCCTTGCTTTGTTAGAAACATATTTTCTGCTATGGGAATTGGAATGAACCGTGGTCACAAGAAAAGAAAATCATCATATTTTACTTTCCCCTCCCCTTCAGCTAAAACAAATGAATGGAAGGAGCCTGTCAGTAATTACACTGAAATCCATCAAAACAAACTTCCCAAAAGTTGCTGTGACCGGTCATCTGTTATTTTGAAGCGCAGATTCAGTTTGAATTTAAACTTTGCTCATGCAAAACATCTGTTGTCCAAATGTAGAGGAAAAAAAAGAATCTTTTCAGACTGCACTTCCCCTTGGGGAAGTGGGGAATAAGCGAGGGTGAGTCAACTCAAAGTGCTTTTATTTCTCTCCTGGAGGTCAGTAACAAATCAATAATGGTGGAGGCCCAGGAACAGGGTTCAGGTTAAGTATCTTGACTTGAGAATTACTTTAGGTTGGAGCAAAAACAGACCTATGGAGAGAAGGATCATGGCTGATTTGCATCATATCCCCATCAATGTGCTTTGATTCTATATTCTTTTATACCATGGCTGCACAAAGTCATTCAATCTTCCACACAAAATTAATTTAGCTAACATTCACTGTTTCTCAAAGGCAAACTTGGCATGTATTATTCATAGCTTCATAGAACAAGAATTGATGATCAATTGAAAACTACAACATGCCTAAATGGATAAACAGACTAGATCCAAGTCATTCATTCCCCTGTGGAAGGCCACAATCAGCAAGGACTGTTTAAAAGTAAAGAGGGTATCATTTAGGTCTGAGACAAGGCGTGTCACAAAGAGTTGTGGGAGCTCAGTCTGAGTATATTTAAAGTGGAGGTTCATAAATTTCTGATTACCAGGATAAATGCATTACATGGGTGAAGAATATTGAAATGTTTAATCAACCGTGAACATAATGAATGGTGGAGCAGGTTCAATGGGCTGAATGGCCTACTCCTGCCTCTATGTTCTTATGTTCCAATGTTCCTCATTTCATATGGATAACCTCTCTTTCTGTGAAGAATTACATCCAAAAGTCCTTCATGAACGGTCTGCCTTCGATTTTAAGATTTTGCCTTTTGTTCTGGACTCCCGTGAGTCAGGGAAGGAAGTTTGGGACTGCCGATCAGAGCAAAATTGGACTGGGGTATAGACTGTTATGGATAGGAAGGGAGGAAAGAGAGGGGGAGGAAACAAACATGAGTATCAGGTGAGAATACAGTAGGGTTGGAAATGAACAGAGGAAGGGGAAATATTTTAATAACTATGTAAAACAGTACCTTTAAAAGCATAAGCTTTCCTAGGAGATGTGGGTGTGAGAAATTAGAGTGATGAATTTAAGGAGGGTCCAAAATGGATGAGAAGAAGAGTTGGGTAAGCTTAGGGATGAAGGCTCAGATGATAGATTCCAGTATAAAGGCAGAAAGACAGCATTATCTTACAGATATCCTCAAATTTACTTCCTGTATTCAATTCCATAATTTTAAATGGTTTTGTAGTAAGATTAATGGAACAAAGTTTATGGAATCATACAGTACAGAAGAGGACCTTTGACCCCATTGAATCTGCTCTGATAAAAGAAGATTCAAAATGTACAGCTGTCTCACTTTCCAGCACTTGGTCCATAGCCTTGAACATTATAACATTTCAAGTGCTCAAGCATGTTTCCCACCTCAACTACCCTCCCTGGTGGTGCATTCCAGATCCCCACCACCATCTGGGTGATTTCTATTTCCCACAAAATCCCCTCTGAACCTGCTGATTATGCCTCCTTCTTACAGGCCCTTCAACTATGGAGAACAACTGCTTCCTATCCACTCTGTCCATGTCCTTCATAATCTCATACACTCCAATCAGGTCCCCTCTCAGCCTTCTCTGATCTAAAGAAAACAACAGGAGCTTATCCATACTCTCTTCATAGCTCAACTGCTTTATCACAGGCAACATCCTGGTGAATCTCCCCTGCTCTCACTCCATTGCGATCACATCCTTCTTATTGTGTGGTGACCAGAACACCATTGTGTCCGAACCAAAGTCCTGCACAGCATCAAAATAACTTCCCTACTCTTATCATCTATGCTGCAAATGCTAAAAGCAAGTATCCAACAAACTTTGTTAACTATTCTGTCTGGGTGCCATCTGTGGAAAAATACCCTAAGATCTCTCTGTTTCTCATAGCTTCTTGGAGTTCTGCTATTCATTGAATACTCTCTTTTACTGTAACTTCTTCTAAAGTGCATCACCTCACATTTATCAGTGCAAAATCGGGCACCACCTGCTAGCCTGTAAAGAACTCAAACTATGTGTAACATCATACCACACAATAAAAGACCACTCATCCACTAATGGACCTGGACTGTAGAATGTTATCCAAGTATAAATGTACTGTATATCAGAGGCCTGTTCAGTCTTTGTCTTTCCTTGTGCCTAATGGCCTTCCCCTTGATGTCTGCACTGGGATCTGAACACCCAGCTGAAAAACAAAACCACAAAAGGATCTAGTCACAGAAATCTCCCAGGCAACGTCATGTATACAGCAACTATACTGATCGGAAGATCTAGGCCATTGATGTTTGAGAATTCTTCCAACTTCGCAATGGTGAATACACATGCAAGACACTTCACTGACTGTAAAGCACTTTGGGACGCCTCAAAAAGGTGCATGTATAAACCAATTTTTCTTTCCTGATCTATTTTGTGTATCTATTCCAGTTCAGCTGATCCACTCAGTTTTTTTCCTTCAACTCATAGTTGTCTTCCATAGTGAAAGATCACATACAAGCTCTTCAAATTAATTTTAATCACAAATCAGTTTGTAAAATAAGACACCATAAAGAACAGTTTGGATTATGTTTGACTCTGATAATGGCAACAGAACCTTATTTGGAAATTTTCAGGGCAAACAAATATCTCATATTTTGATAATAGATCTTTTCATAAAATAAGATGTCCCTTTTGTCATCCTACAATTATTGTGAAATAGAAACAAAGTGAGAATTCAAACTAGTTAAGTAACTGAAACATTCTCAAAGACTTTAGGAGAATATTGCAGAAAGATTAAAGCACAAGAAAAATATAAATCATGCAAACAATTCCTTGAGCAATTGGAATTTAAAAACAAATGATGGAATGTTGCTGTAGATCTGGTTCCAATCTGTCAAGACTTTACAACCAGCTCTGATGTCTGCATCATGTAACTTCAGAGGTTGTGACTGCCAAATATCTACAAGAGCATAAAAACTTAATCTAATTCTCAGGACCCATGAAAAAGCTTTGGTACTCAAATGAGTGTTTTGGGATCCAATGCTATCAGCATATAAACAAATTTCCCTTGAAGCAGTAAGCTTATTCCCACATGATTTTCTTCCAAAACCTCTGGTAAATTTTCTTACAACATGTGAAGAATCAAATTCCATATCAAAATCCTTGGTACCTGACCTCAAGAGTTAAATAGAAGCTTCATTATGGAATGCCCCAACTAGTCCTATAGGGAAAAATGTTTTACTTGGAATTTCTTTTTAAAATATGGATGTCACTGGTTGGGCCACAATTTATTGCCCCATTCCCCAGTTGGTCTTCAGAAGGGGAGACAAAGGCCTTGAGGTACTATCACTGGAGTGTTAATCCAGAGACCAAGGAAGTGTTCTGGGGACTCGTGTTTGAATCTTACCAATGGTATATGGTGGAATTAGAATTTAATAAACATCTGGAATTAAGAGTCTAATGGTCACCATCATCGAATGCTGTGAAAAACATATATGTGATTCACTAAAGTCCTTTAGGGAAGGAAACTGCCATTCTTACCTCGTCTGGCCTACATGCAACTCCAGATTCTCAGTTGGTTGACTCTTAACTGCATTCTAGGCAATAAATGCTGGCCTAGCCATCAATACCCTCCATCCTGTGAATGGATAGAAAAGAAAAGTGGTTGCCATCTGCCTTCTTGTACCACTGCTGTCCTTGGAGGGGTGTTCCAGGATTTTAACCAGCAGCAGTGAATGAACCATGATACCATTTACAAGTCAGGGTAGTATTGCTTGGAGGGAAATGTGCAGGTGGTGGTCTTCCCATATACCCACTGCATTTGCCATTCCAGGTGATAAAAATCATGGGTTTGCAAGGTGCTGTCAAAGGAGCCTTAATAACTTGTTGCTTTACATTCTATAACAGTGCACATTGCTGCCACAATGGTGAAGGGTGTGGATGTTGTAAATGATGTGCCCATCTTGGATGATAAGCCAATACACATGAGCTTCTTCAGTATATGAGGTGTCATGAATGGTGCTGAACATTCTGCAACCATCAGTGAACATCCCCACTTCTGAAAGTGTGCAACTGACAGAGTGTCATTGATGAAGCAGTTGATGATGATGTTTGAGCCTTAGATACCACCCTGAGGAACTCCTGCAGTGGCGTACTGGGACTGAGAATGATTGGCCTCCAACAAACAGAACCATCTTCTTTTCTGCTACATGCACATCACAACAGAGATCACATGTTCCCTTTTCTACTTTTCTTCCCAAAGAACAATTTTGGAATATGGTTCCCTATTGACTACCACTTACTTGCAACACCAGTGTAACAATCTTTCTTTATGCAAGGGTGAGCACAACAAGCTATGACAATGTTAGGGATATCAGTGCCAAGTTTAAGGATTTTCATTGGTACCTTAATTATTGGAGTATCATTTTGGTGGGATCAGGCACATTTTCACACCAGGTTTGAAATTATAAAAAAAAAGGTCCAGGTCTTGGGCTTCCTGACTGTGGTCGCCTAGAAGCTGGGGACATAGTCTCAGAATGAGGGACAAGCAATTTAGGACTGAGGAGGTGGAAGAACATCTTTATTCAGAGGGTAGTGAACCTTTTGGATATCTCTCTTCTAGAGGACTTTGGAAGCCAAGCGATTACAATGCATCACACTGAAAATTTGCCCCAAGAACCACAACTCAAAACTTCCTCACCTCTACCAGCAGGCCGAGCTGCTGCTTGCAGCTTCTCAGATGGAATTCCTCTTGTTCCTATGTGCTACCCACGCTTATCTGACAAGATTCACTCCTTTTGCTTTTGCCCATGTGAATCCAAAAAAAATTGCACAGCCCACTTAAAATTTTCATCATTTACCACTTGATCTGCTTAACAGTCAGATAACTGTTCATTTCTGAAAGATCAGCAGGCTTCCCATTTTACACAACCGCTCTCCTTCTGTATTCATTTTGACGGTCATAGCGGCTCAGGTTTCCAATTTGACATCCATGTTTGTGTGAGGGGCAACTGGCCAATCCATCATCATAAACTCCAGCCCCAAATTCCATTCTAACCTGAGAATATAATCTAACATGCAGTGCTGAGCACCTGCAGCATTCTTATCACCTGAAGGTCAACATGTTATGAAGAAACCTGTTAAGCACAATTGATTCCAATGCAATGACTTTTTCATCACCACAGTAATGTAGAAGATCTTGAAGCTTTTTGTCTTGCAATCATCATGATCGATAGAAGAATATCAAACTTCAAAAGGGAACAGTTTATACTGCATGAGCAATAACATCTGCTGATTTGCTGTCAAGTAGATTCAGTTTGGTCAAGAGATCGCCATAGAGGATACACAAAATAACAATTACTCTAATGGAAGATTCCCACTTACCCACTCAGCAACAGAAGGTGGCACTGGAAAAGTGAGGTCAGTTTTGTGTGAGCATTATTCTGTGAAGGCTGAATATTCAGAATTTTCCCAATACAGTGTGTGCATGTGCTGTCCATTTTCTATGACCTTTGCAGCATAATTTGATCATTAAAGTTTAATTGTCTTCCTCTCCAACCCCCACAGAGATCACCAGAATCAAATCAGGGACCACCAAGCAAGGATTGGGGCAGGACTGCAAGAAAGAGTCACACCTCCTTCTTCCCAAAATAAGGGGAATTCACTCCCCTCATTTATATTTGGTGTGAAATTACATGCCTCAAAAATCAGCTGACAGACCGTGGACCTTCTGCTTCTCATTTTTAGGTTCACGATTATAAGATGTTGCAAAACAGAGGGCAGTTACTCACAAACAATGATCATATCTGCTTATTCATATGATTCTTATTTTAAAAGTTGGCAAAGGCTGCAATCCCACAAAATAAATTGTTTCCAGATGCTTGAGGAAATGCTGTTTTCCAGCCGAAGAAATCCTTGAGGGCTTCACATTACTATTTATCTGTAAATAGCCTGAAGAGTCCTCAGTTGAAAACCTTCAAATGATCAATTTTGTTAAAAAGTTCTCTGTATCAGAGAGAACATGACAAGCACAGATTCATAATAACTTGTTTTTTTTTATTTCTAACTATTTGATTTCCAAATTGTTTATTTTTCAGTTTTGATTTTATAGAAGAACCATTAAATATCAAACAGCATATTAATGTATCTTCATGTCATAAACATTAATTGAATGATTATGTACAATATATACAATTTGGAATTAAACGAACAATACTAAATTGGCACATTTTAAATGCTAGTTTGAAAAAGTAAGAAATTAATGACTTTGAAATACAATTAATATTTTTTTTCTAGCAATCTAGCCCTTATACTTATGTTCTAACTTTCAGCAAAATAAAGAGGCAATGCTGAAAGTTTTATTTATGAAAACTAATATTTTCTTTTGCAGGTCAGTTTGAGAAGTTAAACATGTAAATCTCCTTTTGGACTCCGATTAGTGGAAGATGACTATATTTTTCAAACAAGCTGTTTTACTGGGAACATTTTGATTTGTCAGAATTCAAAATTGCTTTCCATCTCCTTTGAAGAAGCTCTCAGCTGAAAAGTCTCATCATCTACAGCTAGCAATTTGAACAGCTGATTCCAAATGCCATCTAGTGGAGAATAAAATATTGCCCATTTTCAATAGCTTGCAGTGTCAATCTAGTTTAATTTTGTTAAACATTAAACATTGAAATTGAATGTTACATGTCCACAAGGTCAGGTTCATTGATACAAACATGCAAAGTAGTCCTTCTCAACAATATAAGCTAAAATCTTCTACCGCTTTTACATGTATAGTTGACAATATCTTCATGAATTCTAATTATGTTGTATTTTCTTCCTTCAAAGGGAAGCATAAAACTAAAATACGAAGCAAAGCAACTGGCCATAGAGCTCTTTGATGGTACTTTCCAAAGCTAGCAACTCTAGAACTGAGATGTTTCTGGACCAAAAATGTACAGGTTTAGTGAGTTGGCCATGCTAAATTGCCCGTAGTGTTCAGGGTTGTATAGGTCAGTCAGTGGTTAATGTAGGGTAATAGCGTAATGGGTTTGGGTGGGATATACTTCAGAGGGTCAGTGTGGACTTGCTGGGCCGAAGGGCCTGTTTCCACACTTGTATGGATTCTATGTATGGTTAACGACAGCAGGTTCACATGAGCATCACTGCCTGCAGGTTCCCTGTAAGCCTCAGATCATCTCCACTCAAAAGTGTCTTCACTGTCACTGGTTTAAAATCCTGCAACTCCCTCCCTAATAGTAGTGTGGCTGTACCCACACCACATAAATCATAGTGATTCCAGGCAACAGCTTGAGTGCACTCACATGCTATGAATATATATTTTGGGGAAAAAAAGCATCATTCCCAAATGAAAAAAATATCACTATTAAGATGCATTGCAGTTATCCTTATAAATGTTGAAAAGTTTCAATCAATTTCTTTGTGACATAGAATCCAGAACTACCTGCCAAATGCAACAGCAGAGAGACCACAAGCAGATTCTTATACCTGCACAGTTCCTGTGTAGAAACAAACTGCATGGTGCAACTGTTCATTCCAAAACTATTGTGCCATTCATTAAAACATCTATCCAAATGGGAGAAAAGATGTCACTAAAAACTACTTCCATGAAGATAAATGCCCAAATGAGGGCTGATATTATTGTGCCATGGCACAACAGCACTGGCAGTGTCTCACCACTCCCACTTGTTACTTCAGCTACAAGTGACTTCTAGACACGTCTCTAGTATTGGCAAGAGGTATGGCTGCAGCCCTTAAAAACAATTTAAAACTCTGCCCGGACACTATTGGGAAGTGAGCTTCTTTTGCTCAGTCTGTCAGATTAGTAGCATCAAAAGCGCTGAGGGAAATAGGTTATCAATGAATCACATTACTATTCCTATGCACTGACTTTCCACAATAGGTGAGGGTTCCACAATAGGTGAAGGATTGGCTTCCAAGATTCTCTGTACGGTCTAAAAGGGGGAAATGTTCTCCAATTGCTATTTGCATTGAAATTCCAAAACATGTTTATACGTGCATTTTGATTTCATTACAAATTGCGAACACAGGAAATCTTCATGCCTAGTTTTAGAGATATTACCCTGTGATGGCCTTATTGGAGACTAGCTACCAGTTAGAAAAAGAGGAGAAAATGTGTAGATCATTCATACGAACTGTTCTTGCACGTTTTCTGTCAGGCAGCACAACACCCACAAAGATCACAAGCAAGCTAGTGCTGGCATCTTTATTGGGTTTTGGTGTGCAGTGTGAGAAACAATAAAATAAAAGAGAAACTATAGAAAACATCTTGTAAAAAGCAGAGATTTACTGTTTGACTGTTCCATAAATTTCTGGAGAAATTGCTTCAATTCATTTAGAAATGTTTCTTTCATTACTAAAGTAATAGAAAAGCAAAAAGTTATATTAAAGTAATGGAGTAAGACACCCATTTAGCAGGCATAATTGTTTTTTTTTCAGAAAAGCAGAAAGTTTCTCTTGTCACTGCACCCTCATTTTTACCAAAACCTAGAACAAGCTATCGTTCATTTCATTGTTTGTTTTCAAATTCGGATAGGAATTGGATTAGTTCCAGAACTGTACCCACCTTTCATTATACTCAAGAAGGTGGTACTGTTGAGCTGTCTTCTTAACCAATGCTAGACCCCGTGATATCTACATGCCCCAGTGCTGTTAAGATGACTGCTCTGGATATACTGCTCAGTGACAGTGAAGGAACAATGCTCTAGTTCCAAGTCGGTTTGTGCATGACTTGGAGGGGAACTTGTGGTGGTGGTGTCTGCATACTGTCCTTGATGGTAATGATCATGGATTTCAAAAGTACCTTGGTGAGTTGCCGCAGCCATAGCGATTCCACTCCCACAATGCCCACTGGATGTGTGACTGTACATGCGTAAAACAAATGGTAATTTGGCATCACCCTGCTTTGCCAGTTGCGTTTGAGACAACATGACAAACTAAGGGTAGTTACTGGATGATGAGGTGTATGTCCTGACAACATAGATAAAGTCTTTGGTAGAGAACCCATGTAGCATGCTTATAATGACTGTCTTACATCCGCACTTATCAGTGATAGAGGAGAGCATTGGCATGCAGAAACCAAATGTACTCTTACCCAGGCTCTATCAATGTTGTATCCAAACAGTACATTGGTTGTTCCAATCTGCTGCGTGGGAGTCATGAATATAAGGAGTAGATGATAACACTTATTATGATATCAAAGCAGTACGAGCAGAAGTAGGCCATTTGGCCCATCGAGGCTGCTCCGCCATTTATTAAGATCATGGCTGATCTATCCATTGGCTCAGCTCCTCTTATTAACTGCATTATCCCCAAAACCCTTAATTCCCCGACCATGCAAAAACCCAGCCAACTGTGTCTTGAATATATTTAATAAAGCTGCTTCTACTGCTTCCTTGAGCAAAGAATTCCATGGATTCACTATTCTCTGGGAAAAGCAGTTACTCCTCATCTCTGTCCCAAATCTACTCCACCTAATCCTAAGGCCATGTCCCCTTGTCCTAGTCTCAACCACAAGCAGAAATGCCTCTATCTTATCTATCACGGTCATAAATTTTTCTATAAGATTCCCTCTCATTCTTCTAAATTCTAATGAGTACAGTCCCAGGTGGCTCAACCCCTCCTCATAGGGTAACACTCTCATCTCCGGAATCAACCAAGTGAACCTCTTCTGCACCGTTTCCAAAGCCAGAGAATCCTTCTTCAAGTAAGGAGACCAAAACTGTGCACAATACTCCAGGTGCGGCCTCATCAACACCTTGTACAATTGCAGCTGAACCTCCTGCCTTTAAATTCAATCCCTCCAGCAATGAAAGCCAATATTCCATTTGCCTTCCTGGTTACCTATGGCACCTGTAAATCAACTTTTAGCGATTCATGTATGAGCACTCTCAAGTCCCTCTGTACAACAGCATACTGCAATTTTCACAATTTAAATAATACTCTGACCTATTAGTTTTACTTCCAAAGTGGATAACCTCACATTTAACAAAATTGTACTCCATCTGCCAGAACCTTGCCCTCTTACCTAACCTATGTAAGTCTCTCTGCAGACTCTTCCCATCCTTTGCACAGTTTGACTTTCCACTCAATTTAGTGTCATCAGCAAACTTGGATACCTTACACTCTGTCTCCTTTTCCAAATTATTTATCTATATCATCAACAGTTGCAGCCCAACACAGAATGCTGTGGCACCCCACTCACCATGGATTTCCAACCAGAGAAAGACATATTTATCCCAACTCTCTGCTTTCTATTGGTTAACCAGTCCTCTATCCGTGCATTCTTATCTTATGGATGAGTTTTCTTTTATGCAGCACCTTATTGAAAGCCTTCTGGAAATCCAATTATGATTATCCACCAGTTTCCCTCCATCTACCATCCTCAAAGAACTCCAGTAAGTTTCTGAAGAGTGGATAAGGTCTGCTCAGTGTTATGATCTGAAGTTTTTTTTAATTCTCTAGATCTTTCAACATTAATTAAAATGCTTAGGCAACCAATAAGAATTAAAATCTGCTAGACAACTATATTTGCTGAACTACCTGTCCCATAACTTCAATACAGTCCATAATGACATTTCTAAGGGCTGGTGTTATGTCGTTATGAATTGTGAAATCAATAAATTATTGCAGAAAGGGAGTCAGAGTTCACAATTTGTTGAAAAGTTTAAAGAGACTGTTAACAGGATTAGCTGCCTTGATTTGCAGTCTGAACATAGAACTGGTTAACAATGCAAACAAGTTTAAAACAAATAGATTTACAAGTTTTAAGACAAATAAGAGCATGTTTCACTATAATATAGCTTTTAATCAAGCACAAAATTAAAAGTTTTTAATAACCCCAGTGGATTCTGCTGAGAAGTTATGGAGGTGGGGCAGCAGAGTGGGTTGGGGACATAATCTGGTATCGAGTTGACAACAGGGTATGATGGGTGAGGGCTTTAGGGCCGAACAGCTTGTAAAACAACAGGAACAAAGTCCCAGAGAACTAATGCAGAGTCCTAATCAGTCCCCCTTGACACTTGCTCACCTCCATGGTTACATTTCCTCTCATTTTTCCTGCTACTGTTATGTTTGTGTGAAGAAATGACCTCTGGAACAGAGTTCAATGCATCCACACGGTGATCAGTGGGTGTGGACCCTTACAGTGACTTTGAAGCCTCATGGTTACCAGGCTTAGAGAGAACATTGCTCCATGGCCACCTGTAATCAGCTTCCAGGGTCAATGGGCTTTATCCTGCTCTGACCTCCTGAGCAAACACTGTTTTAATGAGGGCCTTTAAACTGATGAAATGGGTTGGCTAAATCGAGAAAGTTCCCAAATCCAGCTACCCCCCCCACCCCATACTGAAAATCCAACTTCAAATCAGAAGATATTTCAATAAATGACTAGATATTAGTCATTTCTAACTCGCAACATTCTATTACATCCACATAAATAGCCACTTTAGTCTTTGTAAAATGAATCAGCTCTTAGTGGCTAGAACTGCTGGTTTAGAATGTCCTTCCCTCGCCAACAATATTGCATCATTTTATTCTCCAGCAAAGACACTTTTCAAGTTAACCGTTTGGTGTTAAAAGCAGCCTATGTTAATAATTCATTTGCTATATTCCCATAAAACACTTGTGTGTCATAACTACATTTTAAAAATGACTATGCAGCAAAAGTAAATAGTGAGAAAAGTAAAAGTTTATATTAGTAAAGATAGCACTAGTTATGAGATACTGGAGCCTATTGTATTAATTACGATTGGATGCAAACTCAGAGTCTGGAGTCAGCAGTTATATTAAAAGAGAAAAGTTATAAAATTACGTACAAGATTACCAACAGCTGGCCTGGCAGTATGGTTTGGGTAGCAAGTGTCACTACATGGGATAAAAATAAAATCTATTTTTGTTTTGAAGTGGATATGTAAAACCTTGAAAGGAACTTATGAAAAGTTGGTGACAAATGCAATGATGCAGCACATAAGTCACTAAGTCACTATTTTGATCCCAGCTTATACTTAATGGCTGCAGGTTGTCTTGTTAGAGTATATTTTTCCAAAGGCTATTATAACAATGCTCAACATTTCTTTCATAAATGCTGAAGTGTCATTTTAAAAAAAACACTCAGCATTATTAATTCTTGGGATATGGATGCAGAAGAGGCAGTAGTGCCTTCGTATCAGACAGAAATACAAAAGCAAAGAACTTTAGGACTGCCACTTAGTCTGGATTCAATATGGCAGTATCCACTAACCAGAAGAAAGCCACCACCTCTGGAAGAGCGGTTAAATCTCAATCAGATACTTACTTTTTCAAAAGAAATAATATCCTTTACTGTCAGGCTACTCAAATGCTGACATATAGGGGTACAGTGCAAAGACTTTACATTAGCTGCCTCTAATGGTATATGTACCTAGGTACAAGTCTTGGATACAAAAGAAAAGGAATAAAAGGAAATGTAGTAGCATTACTTTTGTGTCTAAAAAGTAAGTTAGAAGTAAGATAGTTACAACATAGTAGAAGGATTAATATTACAGTCTGGTAAAGAATTTTAGATTGACATTACATTGCAACAACATCACAGTATGTGGTCTGCCTGCACCAGGCCCCAGTTTAACTACTGAAGAAGGGCTCATGCCCGAAATGTCGATTCTCCTGCTCTTTGGATACTGCCTGACCTGCTGTGCTTTTCCAGCAACACATTTTCAGCCCAGTTCAACTACTGTCCTGTTGTGCCCCAAACCTCCAGTCTATTCCGCACTGGCATTCAGCTACACCAAGGTAAGTTGCACTGCTCTAGGGACTCACTTTTCCCCTTGCAGATCTCAAAGACTCACTTCGCTTCCCCTTGTGCTGCTCCGGTGACTGCTTCCCCTGACACTGCTTCAGGATTGCAAAAAAAGGAGAAAAAAAGAGAAAAACCATAGGTGGAGCAGAGAAGCTTCAAGTGGAGCAACCTACACTGTCGCCATCTTCTAGGAAGGTTCTGGGCTTCTTGGAATTCTCAGCTTGAAGACCCCATGGCTAAGGTTCATCAGCCAATTATAGCACTGACAGCTCCTGCGACCCAATAGGGTAAGGAACAGTAGTGGGAGGAGGAAAAATTCCCTTTGACTCAAGATGCCAATTCTGTTTCTCTCTCCGTAGTTGTTGCTGAAGTTGATGCTTAGCTTTATTCTCTGAGCATTCCAGATTTTACAATCTGATTCACCACAAAAGTTAGTGATCCCTGACTGGATCCTAACAAAGCTACAAATCATGTCTGGGATGCTAACAAGAGATAAACATGGCAACTACAGACTATTCAACATAGAAATGATCATTGAAGCCAAAATCAATGAACCTTTTTAAAAATATTGGCCAGAAAATGAAAGTCAAACATATTAAGGGCACATTATGGTTGACCTTACTGAGTTCTTTAAGTAATAGAAAGGGTAATTTTTTTGATGTCGTCTATATTGGTTTTCAAGAGGCAATTGACAAAGTAATGTATAACAGACTAAATTATAAGCCACAGTACTAAAAACGAATATTGGCAGTTCTTAATGTAAAAGCAAACAATAGTGGCCTGCAGGTTTTAAAAAAAATTTCAGATTGGGAGATTGGGCTCACGAAGACCACTCCCTCTGCCACTTCCAACTCTTTCCCTAGGTTTTTGGTATGAGCCGTGAACTTCTACCTTTTTTAGTTTCTCTCTTTCTCCCTCCCAATCCAGTCCAAGACAATGGCGGAGTAGTACTCCTTTGCCAGAGCTTATCTTTGACTGCTTTTCTTCTCCTGTCTCTTGACTTTTTTTAAGTTACTTTCCTTGTCCTGAGCTAGGACAACATCGGCGGCTGCAAGAACAGATCCAGGTGTGTACCTTGGGCAGGCCTTACACAGACCTCAAGCAGGCCCAGGGCGTGGACTTAGAGTGGTCCTGAGCTGGGACCAGGAAGTGGACCTCAAGTGGCCTCAAGCTGGGCCCAAGGTGTGAACCTTGAGTGGTTGGATTCAGTTCTGGATGTGGCAAAGCCTTGGTGGAAGGGCATCATGACAACATTGATGAGGTGGGCTCAGCAGTGAGAGATGAGACTCTGACATTGGTTGATCTGGTGCAGGTGGCAGCAAGGTAGTAACAGAGGTCTATGGCCCAATGGCAAAGATGGTACCTGAGGATTGGTGACTTCGATGTTGGTTGGGTCAGGTTGGAGGGGGGAGGTGGTGCAGGCATTGTTGTTGGTGATGAGCTGGCTCAGGACTGTTGGACTTTCTTCAAGCTATATACTTTTTCCCCTGCTTTTTCTCTTTATTCTTAAATTATTCAAAATGGCCCTATTTCGATGTGACAAATGAAAGCTTCTCATTTATTTTATTACATCCTTACTGTAAAATACACGTGATGATAAACCCAAAATCAAATTACATCAATCTCTCTCCATTCACCTTATCCACAAGGTTGATCCTTCACACTCTCCACCCTATTCTGACTGAACTACTGACCACAACTTCTATTCCTGGCTTCACGGGAGTTGGCATTATTAAGACTTTTCCCTTGTTCAAATCTTCTGTCTACATTCTTCTCTCAAAAGTAAACTCTGGACCTTCCATTTTTGCAAACTGCTATACCATCTCTAATGACTTTTTACTCTCTGAAGTCATCTAGCGTGATGTCACTTTCCAAATCCATGTCCTTTCTCAACTGTCATTAAGATTTGAATTCCTCCAATCAGGTTTCCACCTCTGCACAATACTGAGACAGCTCTCAAAACGTTACATAACATTCTATGTGAACGTGACAAAGTTGATCAGCTCTCATTGCCTTTTCGACTTCTCTGCACCCATAACCAGCCTCTTGCCTGACCTTTCCACTATTGTCCAGATGGATGTGATTACACTCACCTGGTTCTATCTGACCAATCCAAACAGATGAGTAACTGTTTCTGGTGGTTTTCTTTCCTGCTCCCCAGCAGGTACCCCTGATGGTCCCAAACAATAGATACCTGGCCTTCCAGGTCTCTTTTAGATGCTAAAATTAACTGATAACAAATGACTGTTTCCACATGTTTACTGACACCCTAACACCCTTAAGACACCTCCACTGTCTCTTGCTTGTTAAGCTGTTGGTCTGATATTCATTAATGAATGAATGGCAATTTCTTCCAATAAATACAGGCATAACTTTAGATACTGCCACAAATTCTGCTCTTAAGCCACCTACTCCATTCCTTTCTTGCAGCTGGCTGAGGCTGAAAGTGACTGTTTCCAATTTTGGCATCACAATTGACTATATATCTATGCCATCATTAATATGGTATATTTCCACTTCCAGTGCATTGCCTCAGTTCAACAGCTGCTGAAACCTTCATTCATGCATTTGTTACTTTTGTATTGGATTATTCCAGTGTACTGTTGACCAAGCTCCTATCTTCAATCTGCTGGTAAGTTAGGGTCATCCAAGACATTGCTTCAGATGCGCCCATCACCCTGTTCTGAGCCATGGTGACCTGTATTAAACACTTCATAAAACAAAGCATCAATTTGGGATGGCCAGCAGCCCACAGACCTCAGGCATCTGTGCTACTCAAATTAACGTCTTGATTTCACTTTTGGTGACCATGTCTTCAGCTGGCCTAAGACACAGATATAAGTTCTGGAATTCCTTCCTAAATCTATTTTCTCTATACCTGTCCCTTGGTCCACCTACATGTGTTGCTATTGTCGTCATTGTTCGGTTATAGATATGTATTGGTATTCTACAATGGTCAGTATTAGACCAAGTTTCATTTTGATAGATAGAGTGATGACATTTAGATATTCAGAGGAAATATCTTTGCACAAAGAGTAGTGAGTTCATTGCCTCAGAAAAGAAGTTGAGGCATATAATATACAGTAAAGGGGAATGTGAGGAATTATTCCCACATTTAGGATTCCAAATGGCTGACACAGAATGCTTACAAAAGTTAATATGATGAAGTCCATCTATACTAGTCAGTTTATCAGAGTATCATGTAATCATATCAATGTACAACATAGTCACTGTCATATATCCCTTACTATGGGCAAACATTTTCATTGTTGCAATAGGAACAAACAATAATGATACTATCAGTTTCAAAAAAAAAATGTGGGCTTGTCAGAACATAGACTTCTGATTGTATCTTCTTGCCAACACAGAGCTTCCTGAATGAGTACATGGTTAGTGATGGCTATAGTGTGTAAAAAAAACTATTTCACCCACAATGGTGTTTGCTCTTGGAAAGGGTGGGCCTATTTTGGTACATGCCACAGTTCTTTTTTTTTACCCCAAACTGCGCAAATTAATCTTAGCAAGTGTTTGAATGATGGGCCAACTATTCACAGGTACTCATCACCTCTGACTATCATGAGTGCAGCAAGGCAGTGAAATTATAAACTAACATATCTGGCTGTAACTATTACTTGCTGGTATGAGTTCAGTAAATCGAGCCCCAGAGTCCTTTTAGCTACAAAGCACATTAATTAAAAGAAAAAGATTTCACATTTAACAATGTACATTCATGCTTCAAACCTCGACTCAGGCATTGTCTAGCCACAGGCCTTATTTGTTTAATACTATGTACTGAATTGCCAAAATACATCAGTACAAGATAATTATAGTTAAATGCTTGCAAGCCTTTTCATTTATTTTTAGTACATGGCCAACCTTAACAAACAATAAAATGTGTTTTAAACCCTTTACGTGCTGCAATTGACAAAATTTTGCAAGAATAGTCATCACTTAAAATGGAATTGTTGAATCCACAACATTTAGATAAAAAAAAATTCTTAATCCCTCAGAAAGTACTAGAAATGTGTGTAAACAAATCCACGTTCAATTATACCACCTGCCTCTGTTATAGATCAAAGCACTTACATTCTCCAATTCAAATACGTATCACATATGATCAAGGACAGTCATAAGAAGCAGGTTCAAAAGCAAATCTTGTTTTGGCCTCAAAGCAAACAGTGTCAAAAATTAATAATGAAACGTTCTGGGCTGGATTATGTTTTTTTTTGCTTCAGTCCAATTTGTGTCAAGTCTTTTTAGAAGGTCTCTTACAGTATGGCCAATCAAGGGCTTGCATCATATTTTAGAAGACTAACCTCATTAACTGCCTACATGTCCCTATAGTGTCTCACGTTTCCAATTTCTGCCCTATCATGTGCCATTCCGCCATCTTCTCTCTGATATCTCTCTCTCTCTTTCTGCTTCTGCACCAAACTCCCATCAAAGCTCATGCTCTACTGCTTTCACAATTGCCTGCAACTTCTTGCCCATTCACACTCACTCGTCCAAGCCCCAACATCACTGACCCTACACCTCACTGCATAACCTATTCACTCCCTACCGTCCCAATCTGCACCAACAGGAATAGCACTGTCACCCATTTTCATCTCCCAGCATACCTGCCTCTATTATTCCAAGAGGAAAACAGACCCCAGTCAGGCAGAAAGTCAAGGTGGGTGGTGGACTGCCATATTCATTCAGCTCCTCATCCCTTCTGAGAAGATGATCCTGACTCTGACTGCCCTAACCATAGCCTTAATTAGTATTGAAGGCTGCCTTTGAGCTACTGTGCCAGGAACCCCTGAGCAAAAACTATTCTCCTTGATTTCACTGACACCTGCTGACAACTGTGAGGGGGGTTCTGGCATTATGTCTGCACTGAATGGCATGGCACGATAGCAGTAATATGAACCTGGTATCTCTGGCTGAAGGGGCAAAGTGCAAATGGCAAGGCCACGCAAGGCAGGGAATCTGTGAAACTCCAGGTTAGCTCAGACTGAGTGAGTGCCATGGGAGCAGGCAAAGAGCCGGAGATGCAGCCTAATCAGTCCATGAGCTGGCTGCTTGTCCTTGAGTGCATTGTCCCTGCTGAAGAATTACAATGATAGATGCTGGTGCAGCTCAATGTGCAGAACTGTGGACTAGATATGTGCCAGGAAGGTTGTTAGAGGCTGGCATAAGTCAGCGGATGCGAGGTGTGTGTGGCCTGTGTCCATGGAGAATAGGCTGAAATGTTGGCGCCTGCTGTCCCATATTGAAATGGCTCAAAACAAGCAGTGAGCTGAATCAGCAGATGCCTACTCTGGTTTCCTTAGCGTTTTTCTGGCGTTCAGCTTCTTTGGCAATTTTGGAAAAATGAGAGGCTGAATATTTCTGTAGTGAGTCAGGCTGTTAACAAGACTTATAATAAGCAGTAATGACCATCGATTGGCAACCCCCCATTGTCTAGCAAGAAACTCACTGCCATTTCTGAAAAGGATGAAAGATAGCACAAGTTGCTCTAAGATGGGTTTGGCTGCATTTCTGCAGCACCTATTTCTGCCACACATCTCACCATAGTCCACATCATCCACATGAAAATTCCACATAGTTAGGTTTGTACTTCTCTAAATGTCCATACTCTCCCCTACCTCCTGCACGGTTCCCCCCCCACCCCCAACCCCCCACACACACACACCCATTCCACAAGTTTCAAATAAAGTTTTCCTTTTAATTAAAATACAGGAAAAACTTTGGAAGTCTGTGGATGTCACAAGATATGAACTAGTGTCATAATCTGTAATACAAAACATAACAGCTTGATTTAAGTGTATTGACAGATGATATTAAATGTACAGATATATGGTATGGAATTCAACTGTGTGGGACTAATCAGTAAGAAATACTGGCTTTTGAATCAAGTTGAGAATAGAAGAGACCCAAGCATTTTAAGAGTATGACTTTTCAAAGGATGGCAACGTCAACTGTATTTATGCAGCAACTTTAATGTAATAAAGTAGGCCAAACAGATCCCCAGGAACATTATCAAACAAAATTTGACACTCAGACAGATGGGGGCATTTAGGTCAGGTGACCAAACATTTGGTCAAGGAGGCAGGTTTCAAGAAATCGACTGAAAGGGTGAGGTATAGCATTCCAGTGCCTACGGCCTAGATAATGGAAGGTGCAGCAGGCAGTAGTACAGTTATGAAAGAAGTGATGTTTAGGAGGCTACGATTTAAGGAGTGCCGAACTCTGAGGATTGTGAGGTCACAGGAGATTACAAAAAATAGGAAGGGCATGGACAAGGGAGGGATTTGAAAGCAAAGACGACATTTTAAAAAACAATACGTTACTTGACCAGCACCTCAAAGCAATGCTGGAAGCAAATTAAGAATCCAAAAGAAAGGGCACCATCTGTGATCCATCTACAAGAACATGGTGAAAGTCCTTCTGGAAGACCACTTTGTGACTTTCTCTGGTTCCCTCTCATTAAGATACAAAGCTCTGGAAAACATTTGCCGGGGGGAGGGAATGGCGCAACAAGATTAACACCACATAGAGAAATCCTTTGCAATCAGAGTAGGCTGGATGAATAATCCTACTTTCACAGTGAAGTACTTGAGACTTGATTGAAGTAATTAAATTGAAAATTTAAATGGACAGGATATTTGGATTCCATAAATTAGCAAGAATGAAGAGACAAACATACAAGTCAGATAAGCACACAATTAACTAAGTGATCATAAAGCTTTTTTTCCTGCAGAACATCATTGACCTTTGAAATAAATTGTTGTGCAGTGGGTGTAATTTCACTGCAAACATTCCAAAGTTCTTGGAAGAGGTGACTATTGTTGCATGTGGGAGTTTAGAAACATGCAAACGGTTTTCTTCTGATATCAGTTTTGAGAAAACAAGGTCAAAGTGTAATTTTGCAAAATTATTTTCCCCAGAGTTGACTTTGAATTTGATTATTTAAATTATGCCTCTCCAAGTGTATAACGGAGCAGTTATTGTGTGATAAGCCTAGTTGCAGCATAGGTGAATAAAACATATTGATGAACTCTGTTCTTTGTATCATTTCCAACATCAGCCTTGCTTGTGACTGTGAACAAAATTAGGAATTTAGTATTAATTATGACTTTATTGTCAACTTTGTCACAAATATTTGTAACCAGTAAACTGAGATTGTTTGGGCCTCAGTCATTAGAGAAAAGCAATAGTTACAATTGATCACCCAAATTCCAATCTAACACATCTGTTTCCAATCAGATTTTGTTTTTTGTGAAACATTAGTGTTTTTCTTTAAATGGTTAACATCAATAATATGATTTGTTAAGCATTATTGAATAAACATGGTTTTCAAAAAATAATACACACCATCTTAAGTCTAAAAAACAATAAAAGAATTGCAACACTTACAGCCATAATAAGGTTATAGTTCTTATTGGGTTAATGTTGGAGAATGCATTATGGTTCCATATGATCATATAATCGCTAGGAGAAAACTTAATAAAGTCCAGCTCTTAATCCTGATGGTGTCAGACATGCCATTCTGGCTGCTGATGGTCTTTGTAATAAGCCTAGTCTGCCAATATAACTCAAAAACTATTGTTATTATGCAAGAAGGAACATGTTCTTGTTAAGACATGTCTCTCCCTGTTAAGACTTACAAGTGGTGCATCTCTAATCCTTCACCTCTCTCTCCTCACTCCTTCTCATGCCCATCTCTTTCCCTGCAAATCCCTACTCTCTTAAGGCTCTTTGGTGCCCTTCCTCTGGACAGGTGAAGTGTATAACAACAACTTTGAATAGGTTGGTTAGAAAATATCTGTAAAGGAGGATTCAATCCAGAACTCCAGGGTAACGTTCTGGGGACATGTGTCTGAATTCCAAAATGGCAGAGGGTGAAAATTGAATTGACTAAAATCTTTATGAATACGCCAACCTGATGGTGACAATATAATCATAATTACCCATCTGCTTCACTCATCTCCTTTTATGAAGAAAAATAGGCACTTGTGATGCAGCAGTATCCTCCCTACATCTGGACCAGAGGGCCAAGGTTCACTCTCATCTGCACCAGAAATGCATCATTGCACATCTGAACTGTTTGAATAACAAGTGAGAGCTTTCAGTGCAATATTAGTGAATGTTCATTCGGAAGGTTTGCATATTCAAAGCATGCTGCTCTCATGCAGTTGAACTAAGACTCAAATTCCTGGATTTAGGGCTCTTGTGGCAATGGTAGCACCCTTGCCTCTGAAACTGAGGACCCAAGTTCATGTCCTACCAATTCTGCAGACATATCATACCGTGACTGAACAGATTGATTAAAAATATCCATAAAGGACGTCTGGTAGCATTTACCACATATAACAACTATTACTAATTATGCTGAAATGAATGTATAATAACATTATTTTAAAGCACTTGTTGTTGATTTCCTACAATCACAAATATAACACATTAACAAAGCTTTGTTAATGTGGTTCAGTAATTATTAGATGAAATAATGATGAAACTCGAAACCAGGTAGTTTTATAATAAGGAAATATTCGATTGATCATAGATTTTACCCTTGACATCTAAAAGGTTTGCCAAAGCTGTGTGAAAACTTAACAACATTGAATATGTCTACTTGAAAGACATATACATTGAAACCAGTACAGACTTGGTTCAATATGTCCAGGCAACAGCTTTGAAAATTTATAACCTTGTCAACATTTAAGGATGGAAAAAATAAACATAGGTTGATGGTTGAAGGAAATGGTATTGACCAGGTAGGTTCATATTGCACTATGACTGCTGCCAAGGTCAAACAATAAGTATTTAAATTGCCTGTTTCCAGTCGTCATTTTCATGTACGGGTAATTCTCAGTAATGACTGTAGCAGTCTTCAGTTCTGCTGAAAGATTTGCACTTAAAGTTAGAACTTGCAACTTCTCTTCATTTTAGGTCATGTCTGTTCTAGTTTTCTTATTCAACACATTCAAGAAACAATCAACACTCAGTATTACTCTTGTGTCACCCGATTGTGTTTCATAAGTCACGGCCTCTAACAGCATCACTCAACATTTGAAAAGAATTCAAAATAACGTATATATTATTGCCATTGCTTAGACATGTATTTGGTTAAATATTGCAACAAAGAAATTGCTGGATCAGTAATAATCTGTTCACTTGCAACTTGCACTGACTTGGGTGGAACCTCCAGGCAGAATTGACTGAAGGAGCAGCATTACATGTCTACTTAGGTAAAGCACGTACTTTGCGCCAATAAAACAAGTTGTGAACAGATCTCTTAAGGAGAAAAACTTTGCTGCAGGAAGTAATGCAAATGATGTGTGGCTTGTCAGTGCTTTTGTGACAATCACAAAAAAATCTCATGTACAGAATTTACTTCAAATCAAGTCATGCAGTGTACAGAAAAAAAAAGATGAATTCATCACGTTGGTCAATTAATTGCACTAGGAAATAAATATTTTAGAAGAACCAGAGAACTGACACTTTTGGCACAAAAATGTATATCTGTTCACTAATTATACTAATGGATATTAATTCAAAATATATGAAAATTTGAACTCTCTGACTGCTGCTGTCTGGGAGTTCAATACTAGTTTGGTATTTCTCCTAGCTCAAAAATTCAGACATGAAAATTTTGGGATTGTTACACCAGAATATAGTCACAGGAAGAAGTCACTTATCAAAACAAATGAACAACTCATTTGGCTACAAGACAAGGGTCGTGTGAAAAACGTACAAGAGCAACAAGCTTTTCAGTGTAGTCCTTAATAGACTACAATAAAACAGAACCAATATAGCACAAAGAACACTCCTCACAGAAGAGTCAGCAGCTAATAAATCAATTACTAACAGATATTTTCAGGAACAATCATGTTAATGTAAACACTCCTACAATATAGTGCTTATGTGGCTAAAAAGAGTAACAGTCAATGTCAGCATGAAGAACACATCCAGAACTGCGTATAATAAAATTCCCTACATGCCTTTGTTGCTAGGGTGATCTTTACAGTTTTATAGAGAAAAAAAATTATGAAGTGCTCTTTGTCAAAGTCTTCAGGTCACAGAAATGACGCCTGATACTATGCATTCTGGATGAGCGCAGCAGTTTCAGATCATATCTATGAATCTATAATGACCACACTGACAGGAACTGTGGAGAAATAGCAAACTTTTTTTAGCTAGAGTTATTAAAATGATAAAGTGCCAATTTTTAAAAAAGAATTAATTTTTGAAATGCTGTAAAAATAAGCAATGACACAAAACCACAACTAAATAATTCATTTATACTTCGGTACACACTTTCTTGTTCCTCTAACTGTACCTCCTATTTTTCAGAGATGTGTTCTGACTGTGGAGTTCATAAATATCAGTTCTGCTTCCAAGTTTGATTTTCCATAGAAAGTTATGGTTGGACGTTGTTTTTTGGATTGTCTCACTACTTTATTGATTATTTAAGCAAGTGACTGACTGTCTATAGGGAGCCAGAAGTAACAGACTGAAATTCAAACAGGGAACTGCAGAGTTGGGGCCTGGTGAAGTTACTGGAAAACAAATATGCACCGAATAACAGTATTTTGAGCCTTTTGCAAATACAAAGAATCCTTAAAACCATTAAAACTTAATTTATAAATGTGATACTACCATATCACAGTAGTTTATTGACTCAAAAAAGGCCAAGTTGATTACAAACACACATAGGCCTGAAAACAGAACATTGCACTTTCAGCAGGTATTTAACAAGTATTGTGACATGGTTTTAATAATGTTAAACTCAAGCATACATTTGTGTTCTTAAGATATACACTTTATAATGAACTCATTTTATTTTAATTAATGTCTTGGATTTCTTCCTTTTTTTTGATTTTCACGTGTTCGCCACACAATTTGGAAGGGCTCAATACCAATCCCTGGGGCATTATACTTGATACTTTGCCTCACTGACATTTCTCCCCTTATGTACAGTCATTATTTACCTTGAATTCCCACTGCATCCAATTTCAACAGCAGCCTTTTGTAAGGCATTTTATCAAAAGGCTTTTGGAAATCTTTGTACACCCCCTCATAGTTTATCACTGTCAACTTGGAATGCCTGTCTCTCAGCAATATTAAAGGATGTTAAATCAGACAGAATCTTTCCTTTCAACGCCCAAATTAGCTATGATTTGTTTGATTATTTTCATATTACTTGTCATTGAGTTTGCTCTGATGAACAAATGCATTATTTTGCAATGCATTGAAATAATTTAATGTGCAAGAAATTACAGTTGCCAACTTCTGCCACTGTAATTCTTACTCTAATGTGACAATGCCCAAGCTTACACAATTTTTTAATAAGATTTTAAAACACTTAGCACTGTAAACATAGAATGAGACCAGGTAGGTAGCTTTTTCAGGAGTTAGATGAAGTGGCTCCCTTCGACACTGCAAAATTCTAGGCTTCTATGGATCTATAAGCATTTAGTTGGAGGTATGTTCATCTACAGCTGCTTAAAGAATAAGCATTTTTAATATCCATAAAGCTTTTAAAAATAGTTTGGGAAAATAGATATAAAGCAGTTCATTACATGTCACTACTTCATCAGTACATCATTAAATTTTTACTTGTTTAGGAACATGATGCTATTGCTGTAATGACATTGGATTCCTTTATTAGGTTGACTATAGATGACAAACCTGACCAAATACTTAAGTCAATGCCTTGTCAGCACAGTTTCAGGATCTATACATACAATTTGATGCCGATTGAAACAGCATGCATGAAGCAAAGCATATTTTAACGATTTCCACTTGGCAGATAGCCCTTGGAGGTAACAACTTTGTTGTTCATTCTTGGCAATTGAAGTTAAGTATCAAATAACCATTACCTTTCCCAGTATTAACATTTGCACTCAACCTCAAATTTTTCTAGTTTTGAAATGCCAATATTCCCTAATTTGAGTAAACATTTCATCGATAGCATATAGATGCCAGAAATTAGTGCCATAACCTCTTTGGCTCCTGTGATTGTACTGTGGTAGTTTCCCTACTTCTGAAGCAAAAGGTCCGGGTTCAAGTCCCATCTGCCCTAGAGTGGTTTTAAAACATATCCAAATACATAGATATTTTCAATCAACGATGAGTAATATGTTGCCCCTTTTGGTTCATTAATGTCATTTAGGGAAGGAAATGCCCAACCTTAACTGCTCCAGCCTGCATGTGAGTCCAGACTTACAGCAAATACGGTTGACACAAACTGCAATTCAGAATGGGGAAATAAATGCTGGCCCAGCCAGCAATGCCCACATCTTGTGAATGAATTTTTAAAAAATGTTTTAAATTCAAAGTTATTTCCTGGATTATAAGGAGAGCTATTTCGGATCTTAAAAAAAAGATAGACAAGAGAATAATGGTGATGCAGAAGAGTGCAGCAGGAACTAATTTCATTCAGAAGTTTATGTAATATCATTAAATGGAGAAAGATAAAGCTGGAGTGCTTTACGTTACTATAATTCTGCAATGAAGTTAATTGCTGGAAATTACATCATTTTCTATATCCATTAATAAGTGCACAGCATTTGCATTTCATTTTCTGTACTCTTTTCACACAAGACATTCCATAGGTGTGACCACTGGTGCCATCTACGCTATACTGAACAAAAATCGATAGCAACCACTCTTCCCTATTGAATTACATCAACAGTCAGAACATTGTAATGATATTGTGAACCTCAATAGTGTAGTCATTTCCAGAAAAAAGACTTCCTTCCTGTCACAAGACCACATCCCTTTCTATCACCTAAACTGCACAATATGACTTGAAAATGGTAATAAATTCAACATTCATAATGATAGTTTGGCAGAAGAAACTGGTTGGTCATTGGGTAGGGACAGGGGAATGGAAGAAAATGAAAACATAATACCAGCAAACAGGGAATAGCAGTTTGCAAATATTTAATGGACACAGTCATACTTAGAAGCATAGACTTTGCTGCAAGGCAGCCTCTGCTTTCTCATCATTACAGAGCCTAATCAACATTTCCTCCTGCAGTTACTGCTGGTCTAGAAGCTCCAAGTTCATCTTATGACCTTATAAACAGAAAAATCACTGGCACACACATTTCTGTATAAAATGGGTAAAACAAATGCTCTCATTCATTCCAAAGGGTTATCAAATTTCTTGGCAAAGTACTTCACATGACCAGACATCATTTCCAACCACATATAAGCAGGATTTTTATTCCACAGTCAAGTAATTACATTTGTAAAACAACTTTTAACTTTAGTTAAGTTGAACTGAATACCTAATATGACAAATAGTTGCCCTCCCACTGTTAAACTCGAGAAATTAAGTATTATATGACTGTCTTTTCCTACAGCAGTGATATATTACCCATTAGTAAAGTAACAAAAATGTTCATACTTTAATATGAAAACCTTCAATGAAGAAAGGGAAAAATAAATAGTACAAATGACTGATATTACTTTTATGGAAAAACTTGCGATGAATAGTCAGAAATTCATTTCTTCAGCCACTGTCAGATGTCAGCATTGTCTCACTCCCTTCCTTATTTGGAACACCATTCCATTCATATTAAGAACTATTTATCTAACTTTTTGTAAACTTATCACCAGTCAGACAATACAGAAAGAGACACTTCATGCCTTTGTCTTTTTAAAGAAAAAAGTAAATTTCTTGAAGTTTACAAACTGCAGTGCTAAGCCAGTGGCAGAATTATAAGCAGCACATTCCTCTCTGCCTCCAGTACATATCGTCACAGTTTAGACATTGAGGTTCATTTAGAAAATTTAACTTGTTGCTGTTGACAAAGCTGATAAACAATTTGCTGATACGAGAAACAAGATATGGATGAAAAAGCTTCATTATTCCAATAAACAGCATACCATTTTTGAAAGCTCCAAGTCTCAATGATTCCAGTAAGAAGCACAAATGAAAGACAGACACTGTCTGCTCAGGAAAGGGAATCGTAGCCAGAAAAATACAAACTTCAGATGGAGCAATTGCCATAGTTCGCGCTGAGTACTTAAAATATTAAACTAAAGATTTCAGTAACCTACCTGAAATTCTGACTCTGTCCATCACTACAACAAACAGCATTTACGGTAGTATCCACAGCAATATTGTTTATCTTATCAAGAGTTGGCTTTCTGCAACTGTCTGTCTGACACAATTTCTTCAATCTGTGCAGTCATGAATGCACCATATTACCACATTACCATGTGCTGATCATATGTTTGTACCACACACTAAAGCAGCATTGTCAGCTTGTGGCTTAAAAACTGAGCACGTGACTACATTCATAAGCTTAAAATAACCTACCAGAAGGAGGCAACTGTACATCCTAAATATACATCTGCATAATAATTCTACTGATAATCATTTTTAAAAATAAAGTATTTGAAGTGCTCAGATTCAATTACCAAGTGGACTGGAGCTTAAAAAAATTATTATAGAATGAATTGGAACACCAATGAAGCATTTATTTTGGAAGAAAAATTTAGTTTATATACTTCTATGAAATTGTTTCAGAACTGAATAACAATTATATTAACAAAAATGAGTGGGAGCATGATCCTGAGCTCCAACTGACCGGCAGAAATTCTGGTGAAGTTTTAAACCAGGAGAAACCCAAAGCAATTAATAAATGCTTCAGGAAATATAATTGCATTACAGCTTGCACCACACAATCTTTCCAGTTTTGCCTTTTTCAATAAAATATTCTGCATTTGCATTTTAACTCAGCTTTATTCACTTGCCGTATTGCAATTGGAATAGGGCAATTAGAAATGGTGTCCATACACAATAGATAAGGTGGGGTGGAGTTAGGGCGTGGTCATTTAAGAATGTCAGCTGGCTAGCATGGTTCAGAGACTGAATCGGGCCATTCTCAGTTGCAGTACTTCCTGAAGGGCTTGCCCAATGGCTGCTCCTCTACCGATCAGCCACATATTTTTTTTTAAAATCACTTGTGGGACATGAGCATCACCGACTGGCCCATACATATTATCTGTTCCTAGTTGTCCTCGAGAAGTTGGTGGTGTCACAGTGCTGGTGCTTTTATAAATTTATTGTGCCCTTGTGTTTTTTTCCAGAGGGCGTAATTGGCCAAGCTCCAACTAGGTTGGGTTTGAACAGTTTATTGGGGCCTTTTTTGTTTGTCCCAAAGATACAGATAATGCCTCTGGTCTAAAGCTTTCATGTATTGAAAAAAAACTAGTATAATCAAAGGAGAGTGGCCAGCTAGCTGTGTATCTAGCCTTCATTTAGATTAGTGTTTTTGATTCAGTTGAGTAGCAGTGTGTGTGAAGAAAGGCTGCTGGGGCAAGTCCAGCCTGCTACTCACTCTCTCTAATGTCAAGCCTGTAAGTACTGGCTGGTTTCATTTTTATTCTTTGTGCGAAGGGATGTTTTATTGGGACTATTGGGTGGCATGGTGGCTCAGTGGCTAGCACTGCTGCCTCACAGCACCAGGGATTTAGGTTCGATTGCAGCCTTAGGCCACTGTCTGTGTGGAGTTTGCACATTCTCCCCATGTCTGTGTGGGTTTCCTCCCGCAGGCTGGGTGAATTGCCCAAGGTGTTAGGTGCATTAGTCAGAGGGAAATGGGTCTGGGTGGGTTTCTATTCAGAGGGTCAGTGTGGACACGTTGGGCCGAAGGGCCTGTTTCCACACTGTAGGGAATCTAATCTCATAAATTATCCATTATTCTATTTTCTGTTCTTTGTATTTCATCTTGTAATTTTGCAAATAAATTCTGTTTGTTTAAAACTTGGCAGTCAGCCCAGCTAATTCACTCTAGGAATGTCCACTAGACATTTGTGGGTGGCACAGTGGTTAGCACTGCTGCCTCACAGCGCCTGAGAGACCCAGGTTCAATTCCCGATTCAGGCGACTGACTGTGTGGAGTTTGCACATTCTCCCCGTGTCTGTGTGGGTTTCCTCCGGGTGCTCCGGTTTCCTCCCCCAGTCCAAAGGTGTGCGGGTCAGGTGAATTGGCCATGCTAAATTGCCCGTAGTGTTAGGTAAGGGGTAAATATAGGTGTATGGGTGGGTTGCGCTTCGGTGGGTCGGTGTGGACCTGTTGGGCCGAAGGGCCTGTTTCCACACTGTAAGTAATCTAATCTAATCTATACATTTAAATAAAACAAATAGCAAAGTTACAGTCTGGGCTACCTGCTTAAAAATGTTTTGAGGGTTTCAGGTCTGGTCCATAACAGATTAAGGGCTCTTTGTAGGATTTAAACAACAAGTGATAGGTGTTAGTGTCTTTTATTTCAGGCGTTGATTTGGATGGTTTAAACAGCACTTGGATAGCGATGGCTCTTTCAGTCACCAAGGAGGTTCTGAAGGAGGAAGAAATGACCTTGGGAGTTTTACAAAGGGCAAATAAGACCAAGCTGTAGGAATTAGTAAACAAGCTGGAGTTGAATTTACCTCCTAACATGAGGAAAGATGAGGTGATTGCAGCAGTAGCTCAGCATTTAAGCTTGCTGGAAACCCCATCAGGATCTGTAGAGATAGCTAAACTTCATTTGCAAATGAAGAAGCTTCAGTTTGAAGCAGAAATGAAACAGTTTGAGTTAAGATTAAAATCAGAAAAGAAAGAAAAAGAACAAATGGTTTTAACAGAAGAGAAAGTAGCAGAGGGAGTTTGAACTTCAGAAAATGACACTTAGGAAAGTCTGCTGAAAAAGGATGGAGATGAAGAATGAAGGTAGACTTAGTGAGGAAGAGAGTGAGGATGAGCAAGCCCCTGGTAGTCAGAAGCTTGGTGAGAAACTGTTTAAGGATGTTCAAACATTGCCTAGATTTGATGAGAAGGATGGAGAAGCCTTTTTCATCTCATTTGAAAAGTGGCTAAACAAATGCAGTGGCCGGTGACCACATTGGTTTTGTTGATCCAAACCAAACCCGTCAGTAGAGCTAGTGAGTTATTCATATCACTCTCAGAGGTGGTACCTGGGGAGTATGAGAAGGTGGAAAAAAAGCTATCTTTAGTGCAAGAGCTTGTACCAGAAGCCTATAGGCAACATTTTACAAATTTAAGGAGGCATCCTGGTCAAACCTATATTGAGTTGGAAAGGATCAAAAAAAGTATTTTTGATAGGTGGATAAGCGCTTTTAAAATAGAGCAAACTTACAATGCTCTTAGAGAGACAAAAATTCACTGCCTGATGTAGTGTGAGCTTGTGGAAGAGCAGAGATTTAAAACAGCAAGGTTAGCAGCAGAAGTGGCTAATGATTGAGCTGGTTCCTAAAACACAGTTTGGCTTCCAGAATTAATTTCAGTCCATGAGGGATAGAAACTGGGGCAAAGAGAAATCCTCATGTGGAAAGGGAAAGGTAGATCTCAGTGAAGATCATGAGGATAACTCACCACAAGGTAAAAAAAAAACCCTTGAAGGGGACTAAGAAGGTAAAAAGCTCTGTTGTTTTCTTTGTAATAAAGTGGACCACATGAAATCACAGTGTTGGTGGGTTAGGAAAAAGCCAGATGTAGGAAAGATCATTCACATTGGCCAGGAGTAACAAGTGAAGAGGTTACAATATTAAAGAACACAGGATCCTCTCAGTCTGTGATGCTGGAGGAGGAGAAGATATGTATTCCTGAAGGACTATTGCCAGAAAAGGTATTGGTAACAGGAATTCAGGTGAGACAAAACATGCACAATTATTTAAAGTGAGGGCTGGGGTGTCGAGAGAAGAGTGGAGAAGCTATTGTAGGAGTACTGGACAAACTCTCAGCTCCAGGAATACAATTTGTCCTTGTGAATGATATAACTCATTCATCAGTCGGTATGTCATCTACTGTGGTTGAAAAGCCAGCGGAGACTCAGGTAACTGAAACAATGTGGGGCTTTACCCTGGGATCTGCCCTGATTGTGTAGTAATGAGGTCACCGTGTCACCAGTTGAAACAAGAGAGATTAAAGGGTATAGATAAGGAAGCTGAAGGGGCATTAGCAGAGACTGTATTTGGTCGGGTAATTGAGACAAAACAGGAGCAAATAGATAATCATGCAATTATCTGTAGCATTGACAACTTATTGAATTACAGCAGAAAGATGAAACTTTAAAGCAGTTGTATCAAAAGGCATATCCAGGGAAAGAATCTGAATGTATCCCCAAGTGTTATTACCTGAAAAACAATATCTTATTGATGAAATGAAGACTATCACACATTCAAGCAAATGAGAAATGGGCAGAAATTCAAATTGTATTGCCAGTGGGGTATAGAAAAGGTGGTGTTGCAAGTAGCAAATGAGTCATCACTTGGAGGTCAATTCGGAGTAAGGAAAACACAGGCTAAAATACAAAGACATTTCTCCTGGCCTGGACTGCACAAGGATGGAGTTAAATTTTGCCAGATATGTCATACATGGCAGGTAACTAGAAAACTACAGGCAGTAATGAAACCTGCAGCTTTAATATCTGTTCCAGCTTTTTACAAGCGCCTTAATTGCTTGCGTATGTCCTCTACCAAAAACAAAAAGTGGGAATCAGTATTTGGTAACAAAAATGGATGTATCGACAAGATTTCCAGAGGCCGTTCCATTATGCAACTTCACAGCTAAAAGGATTGTAGAGGAATTACTCAAAAGTTTTCACTAGATACAGGCTACCGACAGAGATACAATCAGATCAAGGGTCAAATTTCACATCCAAACTATTCAAGGAAGCTATGGACAGCTTAGGAACAAAACAATTGAAATCTACTGCGTACCATCGAGAATTGCAAGGAGCTCGAGAAAGATGGCATCAGACATTAAAGACCAGGTTGAGGGCTTATAGTCAATACTATCCAGATGATCGGGATAAGGGAATTCCACTTGTACCTTTTGCCATCAGAGATGCACCAAATGAATCGACCAAATTCAGTCCATTTGAATTAATTTTTGGGCATGAAGTGAAAGGACAACTAAAATTGATTAAGGAGAAGTTAGTAAGTCAAAATTCAGAGACCACACATTTGGACTATGTGCTAAATTCTAGAGAACAATTAAATAGAGCTGTAGAGTTGGCTAGATAGCATTTAAAAATATCGTAGCATGCTACAAAGCAGGAAGTAGACAAGAAATCAAAAATTCACCATTTTGTTATTGGGGATAAGGTATTAGTGTTACTTCCAGTAACAGGTGAACCTTTAAAAACAAGGTTTAGTGGACCGTATCAAATCAAAAGGAAATTGAGTGAGGTGAACTACTTGATAGTGACTCCAGACAGAAAGAAATCTCTGAGTGTGTCATGTGCTTATGCTCAAAAGGTATTTTGACAGGGAAGGAAGGCAAGAGGGGAAGATGTTAATGATTACAGCATAGAAGGAAGAACTGAGTTCAGAGGATTTTAATTGGACATTCCTCAAATCAAATTAGACAATGACGGAGTTGTCAAAAATTGGGTTATTTTATTGGAATACCTTCCAGAGGGAAATCGAAATGACCTGAAAGTTATTACTATCACATGGGGAGATATGTGGAAAGAAACTGGGAAGTACTAACCTAATTGTGCATGATGCAGATATGAGATGCTGTCCTGATCCAGCAATATCCTTACAGGCATTACCCTCTAAAGTTGGCACAGGTTCAGAAGGAACGAACACATGCTCCAAGACGACATGAACAAAGTGAGTTACAGTGACCGGAGCTCACCCATAGTAATGGTGCCAAAACCAGATGGTACCTAACAGTTATGTGTGGACTATCGCAAAATCAATGCAGTTACAAAAACTGATGGACATCCAATTCCACAGTTGGAATATTGTTGAAAAGGCAGGACAAGTAACTTACATTTCTAGGTTGGACTTGTTCAGAGGCTACTTTCTTTCTGACAAATGTAAGTTCCACTTTCGACTCATCAAATGGACTGTATCAGTTTAAAATCATGCCATTTGGAATGAAAAGCACTCCAGCCATATTTCAGACACTAACCAATAAAGGTCATTGCCGGATTATCCAACTGCATTGTGTACATCGATGACCTGGTGATTTTTAGTCACTCATGGAAGGAACATTTACAGCATTTATCAGACTTGTTCGATCGACTTCGGAAGGCAGGCTTGGTGGTAAACCTAGCTAAAAGTGAATTTACCAAAGCCCCAACTCACCTTCCTGGGCCAAGCTATTGGACGCAGACAAATGGCCCCACGGGAGGCGAAAATGAAAGTAATTAGGGAATTTCATAAACTATCAACAAAACGAGCAGTAATACGCCTCCTAGGATTGAATGCATTTTATCGAAAGTTTGTGTTGAATTTTAACAGTGTGGCTGCTCCACCAACTGACTCGTTAAAAAAAGACAAGAAATTTCAGTAGGTAGCAGACTGTCAGAAAGCTTTTGACAGCCTGGAGACTGTGTTAACCACTTCCCCAACATTAATCAAACCTGATTACGCAAAGATGGCTATCGATGCGAGTGTTGGTGCTGCGCTCCTGCAGGAAGGCGACAAGATAAAAAGACCTATTGGGTATTTCTCCAGGATGTTGAACATTCATCAGCAGAAATATTCAACAACTGAAAAAGAGATCTTGATCTTGGTGTTGGCACTAAGCATTTCAGTGGTTATGTCACCAGCAACATATCTGAGACAATCATATACACTAATCATAACCCATTGAAATTTGTGGAGAAATTTAAAGGACAAAAATGCCAGACTGTTTAAATGGAGCCTATTGTTACAGCCATTCAGTTTGAAAATTGTGCACGCAGCAGGTTGAGAAAATGTCATTGTTGATGCATTATCGTGACTCAAATAAGATGGAAGCGTTCAGTGGTGGGAGAACCACAGACAGAATCAGAATGCAGTTGTGCATGTTGCATGTTATGTGTTTTTAGTCAGTGAATGTATATGTGTGCTTTAGAGTACTTTAGATATTGATGGTTCATCTTTTTTTAAATGAGGGGAGGTGTCACAATACTGGTCTTTTTGCAAGGTTACTATGCCTTTGCATTTCTTTCCCAGAGAGGCAGTAATTGGCCTGCCTCCGACTCAGCTGAGTTTGAAAGGTTTATTGTAGCCTTTTTATTTACCCTCAAAAGATAATGCCTCTGGCCTAAGCCTTTCATATTTTAAAAAAACCTAGCATAATCAAAGGGGAATGGCCAGCTAGCTGTGTAGCTAACCTTCATTTGGATGAGAACTTATCATTCAGTTCAGCAGCAGTGTGTGAGAAGAAAGGCTGCTGGGCCAAGTTCTCTCTAACTTCAAGCCTATAAGTCCTGGCTGGTTTCAGGTTTACTCCTTGTGCTAGAGGATGTGTTTCTTGGGACTATAGTAGGTATTTTCGGAACAGCCTTATTATATCAGGAAAGTCTGTCAGATTTTTGGATAGGATATATGTCATTCAGTATTCTATTTTCTGTTCTTAATGTTTCATTTTGTAATTTTGTAAATAAATTCTGTTTGCTTAAAACTTGGCATGTCTACTATACACTTACTAGGATGTTGCCTGGTATTGAGGGAAGGTCGTATGAGGAAAGGCTGAGGGACTTGAGGCCATTTTCATTAGAGAGAAGGTTGAGAGATGACTTAAGAGAGATATATAAGATAATCAGAGGGTTAGATGGGGTGGACAGGGAGAGCCTTTTTCCAAGTATGGTGATGGCGAGCTCAAGGAAGCATAGCTTTAAATTGAGGGGTGATAGATATAGGACAGATGTCAGAGGTAGTTTCTTTACTCAGAGAGTCATAAGGGTATAGAATGCTTTGCCTGCAATGGTAGTAGATTTGCCAACTTTAAGTACATTTAAGTCGTCATTGGACAAGCATATGGAGGTACATGGAATAGTGTAGGTTAGACGGGCCTCAGATTGGGATGACAGGTCGGCGAAACATCGATGAAAAACTACCTTACAAAACACATGGAAGAATGTAAAGTATAAACATTGTTGCTAGTAATGAAGCAGAATAATGTATTCTTGTAACTGTATATTATAAAGAAAATAGAGGACACTTAACATGCTTTAAGACAACACATGCTGGAATGCAAGATTAAAACAATTAAATTATTAAACCATTTGTCATGGTGCTTGAAAATTCCACAATTCCATTCTAACTTCTAATGCATCTGCACATCACATTAGCAATTTATTAAAAATAACATTTTAAGAGCATCTTCCCAGTAAGAATCTACATCCTCCAAGTTCTGTCTGTCCCACTCGTTACCTTGGGACAGGAAATAGGGGCGTTCTACAGCTTGTTGTCAGAGGGCCAAGGTCAGAGTCATACACTATTTCTCAGTAACATCTATTCATCCTGTCAACCACCCTCATTGATGGAAATAATTGACATTGCATGGAGAAATAATGCACTTTGTTCTTCTGCAGTACTGCAGATAATATAATGCAATCATATTACAAGGGTGGAAATGCTCAAACAATTGAACAATGAAAATGATAAAGGGGACCAGCAACACATTTGCAGCTGTGATCTCCAGCATCTGCAGACCTCATTTTTTACTCGAATATCTTTAAAACCACCTTCCAACAATAAAGTTTGTGACAGGCTCAGGAGTACAACTATTTATAATATGGTTATCAAATAACAAAATGAAAGTCACCATGTGTTGTGTTTCTATTCCTCCTACAGGAGATTCTGCTATAATGCATGTTTTGCTAATGCAAATTCACTATAACACGATTCATGAATTGGGGACACAGTTTCTAAAGCGTGAACTTTTAAACAGTGTTGGCTGTAACACGAATAGATCGCCAACACTAAGTGCTATTTCTAAATTGCAATTTTAATATAATGCAGGGTTGCACAAGAATGCATTGCATTATACAATAGCTATCGGTATTTCTGTCTTCCTCTCTTCCCCAGTATTGTTGGCACCAACAATCGGAATTGCATTATTTGTTCAAAGCTGATTGCTTTGTCTTTTAGAGAATATTGTGCTGGAGGTTTCATCGATATATATTGTATCATGGAATATGAGTGAGCAACTCGTCTGAAGAGAGGCCCTGTATGGAGCTGGAACCTTTCTCTGGAATTGAAGGAAAATTCAAACCAGATCAGCCTTACCTACATCCTGGCTCCATTACTATGGTATCATTGATTGAAGCTAATAAGATGCCAATTCACCTATTCTTGATGTTCAAGAGGGCAGCAGAGTAGCAGGACTAAGTGCAGAGCCTGTTCACTCCTGTCAAGGACATGGTTCCACTCCTATTCAGGGTCACCCAACAAGCAACAGCAGGCTCCTGGCTGACTCCTTTGGCCTGGTCTCACAGCCCAGCCAAGGCTTCAGCTCCACAGCTTGGCTCAGACACCTGAAGGAGCTGTAGCATTGGTGAGGGGGATGGTGGAGAACCCAGACAGCTGATGACTGGCAGTATTTAGAGTTGCGCTGGATGGAGAGCAGGAGGGATGAAACCCAGGCCCCATGGCTCTGGCTCAGACTCGGACATGGTGGTCACGAGAGTGGTGGTGGTCATGGGAGTGGTAGTGGTGGAGGCCCCTAACCGAGAGCCCACAGCCCATTACAGAAACCCAGGTGCATGTTACAGAGACTTAGGAGCCAATTACAGAGGCTGTGACCAATGTCCACTAATGATTGGAGAGGTGGCAGATGAGAAACAGGAAGGAGAGAGGAAGATGAATTCTATTGCAGTAAAATCTTGCATTATATTCAGTGTTTCAAGATGGCAATGGAGCATGACAACATTTTGCATGTAACATGCAAAAAAACCCCCACTATTTCTATATATATGGTGACAATAAATCTATGATCTACTCTATAGACTAGTCTACAGCATGAAAAACATAAGGAATAATGGAAAGCAAAAGATAATATCGTTCAACTTCCTTATGTCTAAGGAACTGAAAAAAATGAAAGGTTTATTTAAAAATTCTTTACTTAGATACATTTACTCAGACATTTTTTCTTTTCCCACGTCTGGAGAGGTTTTGCTGCTAGTGAGATGGAAGAGTTCCAGAAATTGGTGTAGAATTGATCACCATACCATCACCACCCAGCTTTCACCAGGGTAGATAGCCCACTTGCATTTAAATCATTTAATATAGTAATGGAGACTTTTTTCACACTACACATTGACTTGATGTGCTAATGAAGAGATGATTGAGAGGAGTTAAAAAGGCATTTGTGAACCACTTACAACACAGAAATCCCCGTGAAGATGCACTAACTGACCTTGCCCACACATACGAGGTCATTAAACTTCCAGTGTCACTGTTGCCAGTGACTCCAGGAATTGAAGTCCTTGTCATCTGCATTCAATTATTCCTTTTGGACCTGCGGGTCTCCTAAGGAACCTCAGCATCTTTTGTTCTGTACTTTTCATAAGGATGCTTGGAACCCTTCTCATTGCCCTCGTATTTCATTTTCTCTTTCTGTGTTCACATTATCTAATGCTGTAAGAGATTTATAGGTTTTCGTGGATCTTTGCCATTCTTCTAAACTTCGGTGAATATATCCCTAAACAATCCAAACTCTTTTCATATGTCAGTCCAATTATCCCAAGAATCACTGTGAAATTAAATTGTGTTAGATGTAGACAGACAACTCAAATCCTGTGGTGGATCTAGAAAAAAAAAAGGACTCTGTATTATTTGAACAGATGGGTTTTTAAATCACAAAATGCCCAAACTAAAAATTTGGTACAAAAATATTCAATAGTTAAAAGGGAGCCTAAAACAAAAAAGGTAACTATGAGCTTGATGAGCGACATAAAAATGTCAGTAAACCTCTGTAAACTCAGAGACCTAAACATGTGTGAATGATAATGCAATCACCTTTGATCCAAACAGGGCAATACGACAAGAGGACACAAAATAATTGCTGAAAAGACAATGCTTATGATTAATAACAGGAAATATTTGCATTTACAGATGGTGATCAGTAGCTGCAGGACATCAGGGAGGTAGACTGAAGCCAGGAACCTGGATTCATTGAAGAAGCAGAGTGGGATTAATTGAGTTGCTCTGGCAGAGAACTGACATGACAGATTGAATGGCCTCCTTCAGTGTTGTAATCACACTATGATTCTATTCTGTGACATAAATGGATAAAGTGGGACTGGAATTACTGGATTTCCACAAGACACCATTATGACTGACCCCTCAACCCCCCTACCTCCCCTCCCCCTCCCCTTTGTGCTGGCTCTGAACTATGCCATTCTTTTTCAGGATCTGGAGGACCCTGTGTTGGACTGGGGTGGACAAAGTTAAAAATCACAACACCAGGCTACAGTCGAATAGGTTTATTTGGAAGCACTAGCTTTCCAAGCACTGCTTCCTCATCAGTGGTTGTGGAGCAGGATCATAAGACACAATGTATAGCTGAAAAATGTGTTGCTGGAAAAGCGCAGCAGGTCAGGCAGCATCCAAGGAGCAGGAGAATCGATGTTTCGGGCATAAGCCCTTCTTCAGGAATGAGGAGGGTGTGCCAAGCAGGCTAAGATAAAAGGTCGGGAGGAGGGGCGTTGGGAATGCAATAGGTGGAAGAAGGTTAAGGTGAGGGTGATAGGCCTGACAGGGGGTGGGTCGGAGAGGTTGGGAAGAAGATTGCAGGTCAAGAAGACGGTGCTGAGTCCGAGGGCTGGGACTGAAATAAGGTGGGGGGAGGGGAAGTAGGAAGCTGGAGAAATCTGCATTCATCCCCTGTGGTTGGAGGGTTCCTAGGCGGAAGATGAGACGCTCTTCCTCCAGGCATCGTGTTGCCATGGTCTGGTGATGGAGGCGGCCAAGGACCTCCAAGTAGGTGGCCTGACTCCCCAACCAACCCAACTGCCCTGTTGCTGAACACTAACTCCCCCTCCCACTCTGCCAAGGACATACATCGCCAGACCATGGCAACACGACGCCTGGTGGAAGAGCGCCATATCTTCCACTTAGGAACCCTCCAACCACAAGGGATGAACTCAGATTTCTCCAGCTTCCTCATTTCCCCTCCCCCCACCTTATCTCAGTCCCAATCCTCAGACTCAGCACCGCCTTCTTGACCTGCAATCATCTTCCTGATCTCTCTGCCCCCACTCCCTCTCCGGCCTATCATTCTCACCTTAACTTCCTTCCACCTATCGCATTCCCAACACCCCTCCCCCAAGTCCCTCCTCCCTACCTTTTATCTTAGCCTGCTTGGCACACCCTCCTCATTCCTGAAGAAGGGCTTATGCCTGAAACGTTGATTCTCCTGCTCCTTGGACGCGCCTGACCTGCTGCGCTTTTCCAGCCACGCTTTTTCAGCTCAGATCTCCAGCATCTGCAGTCCTCGCTTTTTACACAGAATGTATAGCAAAAGGTTACACAGTGTCATGCGGCTGAAATATATTAAACAAAACTTAGATTAAGTCTTTCATCTTTTAAAATGGTTTTGCTAGTTTTGGCTCATTAATATGTAAATCCCACAACTCCTTAAATCACATTCTCAAGATAACTTCAGGTTTTCTAACAAAATCTCAAACAATGCATTAAAGGTGTGAGGTCAAAGTCTGTCTCTGTTCCAATCTCGAGTCAGATTGGTTTTATTTCTAAAATGGGATTTACAGAATCTTCTATGGATTGACTATAGGTTATGCATTTTTTGAGCAAAAATAATTCTGCAAATACAGTTTCACCCCATTCACTCTGTCGCTGCTGCACACAAGTGTGTGTGTGTGTATGTGGGTGTGAGTATCGATGTGTGTATATATGCTTGGTAAAGTGTGAGTGTGTAATGAGGTATAAATGTGTGAGAGGGTGTGTGCGTGGGAGAGTGTGTGGGGAGTGTATTCTTTTTCAGCACACCTATTGAGATATGCAAAATAAGTGCAGAGAGAAATGTTGGATTCATAAATGAATTTTATTCAAACATTCTGCAGTCAAGACTCTTAGATTTAGATTTCAACAAAAACTTGATGCTCATACCTGTTTTCAGCTAAAGATGAACTGCATGATAAAGAGAGCAATTTATTGTACAGGGATCTCAGCAGCAAACAGTGTACAATAGACTCTGTGACTAATCAAATGCTGATTAACCATTCAGATTAAAATGAATAGTCAGCTGATTAAAGCAAGTCAAGACTTTTGAAATATAATTACAAACAAGAAATGTATATCTAAATACATTTGAAATGTATCATTGCTATGCTAGCTTATCAGGACTTCAAATTAAGTGAAGGACCTACATTGCAGGACATTAGGTAACAGTGCAATGCTTTTAAACAGTGCAACTTATTCCTGCCACACCTAGCAGCCATTGCGCAGACTTTTGAAAGCGCACACACTTTCAGAAATTAGTTCTGCAAAACCCTTCCCACTTTGACACCATTGCCATGTAGGTTTGAAGATTTGAAAGGCATGTACATCTGAAATAGCAGCACAATGGCATTCAAAAACAAAAATCATTTGTGTTTTCTTGAAGCAGCTCATTCCATAAAAATATTATGCTTTCACTTATTCAATCAACTATTGAATTCACCCTTAAAAAGTAGGATAAACATCTGCTGGCCATTCTGCCTTTAAGGTCTAGGCTAAAACAAAACCAATTCAGATTTGTTTAAAGAAGGCTGATATTTTTTTCATATGATCCTAACTAGGTTGGTGCTTTTTGCCTTACCAAGTACAGTCCCACATTCCTGTCTCTTGCGTCAAGTTCTGGCAAATGTTGTGGTACTGTAGTTTCAGATGTGAATAAATCAGCCTATACCCCATGGCTGTGCACATACTAAATCAACTTTCTGGCATATGGCCACCAGCACAATATGGCAGGCTCAATCAATGCAGCAGGATCATAATGTGCATAAGATTCTTTGGGTTCTGTCCATTCCAACAAATAAATTTAAGTTAACTTAACTTAAGTCTGTGCTGCCTCTGCACTTAGCTGGTTGCCTTGGTAAAAGAAAGGCTAGAAGTGTGGAATGAGTGGCTGAGAAATTGTAAACTGTATAACATGTAACTCCTTTACACACATTCGAGATTGGGACCCTGGAAAAGCACAGTGGTCAGGCAGCATACAAGCAAGAGAATAGATGTTTCAGGAATGAGGCTTGTGGACTGGATAGATGGGAAAAACGATGGACAGGTCAAGAGGGCAGTGTCACATTGGAGGCTTGGGACTGGGATAAGGTGGGGTCGGGTGAGGTGGTGGTGGTGGTGGTGGGGGGGGGGGGCGGGGGGAGGGCAGAGAAGAGGAAAATGAGAAACTTGGTGAAATATACATGAATCCCATGTGGTTGCAGGGTACCAACACGGAAGATGAGGCATTCTTCCTCCATGTGTCGGGTGGTTAGGGCTTGGCGATGGAGGCGGCCTGCATGCCCTTAGGAGGAATGGGAGGGGGACTTAAAGTGCTCAGCCACGGGGCGGTGAGGTTGGTGGATGTGGGTGTCCCAGAGATGTTCCGCAAGTTGGAGTCCTGTCTCCCCGATGTAGAGGAGACCACATCAGGTACAACAGATACAGTAGATGACATTGGTGGAGATATAGGTATATTTCTGTGGGGTGTGGCAGGATCCTTTAGGATCTTGGATGGTGGGGTGGGTGCAGGTTTTGCATTTCTTGTGGTGGCAGGAGAAGGTGCCAGGAGTGGGGCGCGGTTGGTGGGGTCATGAATCTGACGAATGGAGTCACGGAGGGAATGGTCTCTCTGGAATGTTGATATAGTTGTGAAGGGAAATATATCCCGAGTGGTGGGGTCTGTTTGTAGGTGGCAGAAGATGATGCGATGTATTGGGAGGTTGGTGGGATGGAAGGTGAGGACCAGGGGATTCTGTCCTTGTTGTTATGGGGGGGGGGGTGGGGTTCGAGGGCGGAGATGCAGGTTGTGGAAGAGATGCACTGGAGGGCATTCTCAGCCACGTGGGAGGGGAAATTGCAGTCTTTGAAGGAGGCAGCTATCTGGGATTTTCTATAGTAGAATTGGTCATTCTGGGAAGAGAAGCCCCCTAGCCCACAAGCCTCATTCCTGATGAAGGGCTTCTGCCTGAAAAGTCGATTCTCCTCCTCCACGGATACTGTCTGACTTGCTGTCCATTTCCAGCACCCCAATCTCGATTCTGATCTTCAGCATCTGCAGTCCTCATTTTCTCCTCCATTACACAGTTTGAAATGCAACTTTGATGTTCCTTTCCCCTTCAGAGAGATTACTACCCCTGATTGTTTTAAAACAGTGGTCAATGAAGTCAGGCACTTTATGGGAATATAGAAATTAAGATCAGGAGTAGGTCCTTTGAGGCTGCTCTGCCTTCAATAGGCTCTTGAATGTCAAACTGTTTTCTTCTTTTGTGCTTGCACATGTTGAGTTCATATATTAATGAATTGCCAAATTGAACATTCTTTGTTAAATGAACTAGTGAATAAAAATTCCCGAGAGAAAAAAAGCAAGTTAAGGATATCCAAGCACTAGCATCCATTGCGCATGTCAGAAGAGGCAATGGTTAGATTAAACAGAATTAAATTAACAATGATTTAGTGTGTCCACAATTATGGGGTTGTTCTCCAACAATGTCATTCAGCATTCTTACAAGTTTGGTCACAATGATTCAAGTTGCAATATTCCAACCAGATGAATACTTGCATTTTGGCAAAATGCATTCAGATTTCAGAGCATTATTTTGAACCAAAATCTATTTCCGATGTCCAGGTCTTTAACATTGCACTGCACATGTATGATACTTGGACAACTTTAGAAGCTACAATCTCAATGAATTATACAAATAGCTTCAGGGATAAGAACGCTAGAACATAGAATAATACAGCGCAGAACAGGCCCTTCAGCCCTCAATGTTGCACTGACGTGTGAATTATTCTCAGCTCGTCCCCCTACACTATCCCATCATCATCCATGTGCTTATCCAAGGATTGTTTAAATTTCCCTAATGTGGCTGAGTTAACCACTGACACATAGGGCATTCCACTTCCTTACCACTCTGAGAAAAGAACCTGCTTCTGACATTGGTCTTAAATCTATCAGCCCTCAATTTGTAGTTATGCCCCCTCCTACAAACTGACATCATCATCCTAGGAAAATGACTTTCACTGTCTACCCTATCTAGTCCTCTGATCATCTTGTATGTCTCTATCAAATCCCCTCTTAGCCATCTTCTTTCCAATGAGAACAGACCACAGCCATTCCTCGTAAGACCTTCCCTCCAGACCAGGCAACATCCTAATCAATCTCCTCGGCACTTTTTCCAATACTTTCACATCCTTCCCGAAATATAGTGACCAGAACTGTGCACAACATTCCAAATGCGCCACACTAGCATTTTGTATAGTTATAGCATGATATTATGACTCCAGAACTCAATCCCTCTACCAATGAAACCTAACACACCATATGCCTTCTTAACAGCACTATCAACCTGGGTGGCAACTTTCAGGGATCGATGTACATGGATCCCAAGACCCCTCTGCACATCCACATTACCAAGAATCTTTCCATTTACCCAGTACTCTGCCTTCCTAGTATTCTTCCCAAAGTGCATCATCTCACATTTAGCTGCACTGAACACCATTTGTCACCTCACACCCCAATTCTGCAGTTTATCCAAGTCCCCCTGCAACCTGTAACATTCTTCCAAACTGTCCATTACTCCACCGAATTTAGCGTCATCAGCAAATTTACTAACACATCCACCTATGCCTGTGTCTAAGTCATTTATCAAAATGACAAACAGCAGTGGTCCAAAAACAGATCCTTGTGGCACACCACTAGTAACCAGACTCCAGGCTGAATATTTTCCATCAACCACCACTCACTGCCCGCTTTCAGAAAGCCAGTTTCTAATCCAAACTGCTAAATTCTCCTCAATCCCACACTTCTGCATTTTGTCCAACGGTGGAATCACATCAAAGGCTTTACTGAAGTCTATGTATACCATGTCAACTACCCTACCCTCATCTACATGCTTGGTCACTTTCTCAAAAAACTCAATGAGGTTTGTGAGACATGACCTGCCCTTGATGAAACCATACTGACTATCTGAAATCAAATTGTTGCTTGCTAGATGATTATAGATCCTTTTCAAAACCTTTCCTACAACGGAAGGAAGGCTCACTGGTCTATAATTACCTGGATCATCTGTACTGCCCTTTTTGAACAAGGGCCAACATTTGCAATCCTCCAGTCGTCTGGTACTAAACCTGAAGACAGTTATGAGGATAGTTTGAAGAATTTAAGACTGCAGAGAACAATGCTACAAGAAGATCTAATAGTGGCTTTCAAAGTCATAAGGAAGCTGGCTTGAGTAGATAGAGAAAACTTTAAATAGGAACAATAGGGTATCGAATGAAACTGATATTCAAAAGAAGCAAGAGCAAAGTGAGGAAAAGCCTTTTCACTCAGCAAGCACTTAGAGCATGGGATGTAATACCTGGAAGTGTGATGGAGGCAGAGGCATTAAGGAGAGCATTGGATGATTACTTGGATTAAAATAACACAAAAGGTAGGGGGAAAAGGCAGGAGATTAGCACTAAGTAATGGCACTCATTTGACAAGCTGCAGCAGCACAATAGGCCAAATGATCTCTTTCTGCACGATGATTCTTTGAAGGATATTTTCATATCCCTCATTAATGTTGTGGCTAATAGGTAAACAGACGCTTGTAAGATCAGAAGGTTAAAACCTAAATAATAAAATTATTTAGAGGAACAAAAAAGCGCTTAAAAATGACAATAACAGTTGATGCGAGAAAAGATCACCAGCTGTAAGTTCTCCTTCAAGCTATACACCATTCTCTCTTGGAACAATATTACCGTTTCTTCATTATTACTGGGTGAACATCCTGGAACGATCTCCTAAAGCACTGTTGGTTTACCTACACCACAGGGACTGCAATGGCTCACCACCACTTTCTCAAGGGAAATTGAGGATAGACATCAAGTGCTGGGCCTAGTCAACAATGCCAACATCCAATAAAAACAGTTGTTTGTACAGCACTATTGGGCTACTGCATGGCTTAAAAACTAAAGTGAAAGTGATCTCTTGTTTGCATCGTTACGTCAAAGTGTGCTCAAAACATTGCTGGAAATAGCTAAAATGATATACTTCAGGCTATAGAAAGAAAATTCATTGTGATGTTACAGATGATGTCAATCCAAGTCATTCAAATGTAATCAATTTCCAATCAATTAATTCTATAGAAGCAGGACAATGCTGAAACAAAAGTAAAAATCAAAATTCCAATTTTTAACAAAGCCAAACAGCAATGTGTCTATATGGTCCTTAGAAGGCACTAGAAAGTCTAAATCTCTTGGTAACAAATGTGTAAAACCATATCCCTTGGGGAATAGAATATGATAGGATGCTCATGTCAAAGGTTATCAAAGCAGGTTTCTCCCCACCAAAAAAATTGATGTCCTAAAAGGAATTACTTAAAAACCATCTTAGGGGTCGACTCAGGTAGACATCAGGCAAAGAAATGAGAGCAAGTCACATGCATATCCTTCAAAACTGGAAATGGAGTTTCATATGTTACAATTACAAACAATGTATTATTGTTTATAATAAATGCCGTTAAAAGGTGCACAATGCAACTTTGACACTATTTGAAATCAGAGTTTTTACGAAGTATTCAGAAACTGATTTTTAACTCGATGGAATCAAGTTTTACAGTATAACAGACATGTCAAAAACTTTCAGTTGTGGGCCCAGAGGAGCTGCATTGCTCTAGGGATCCACAGGAAAACTGAGGTCTTTATGTCCCTGGACTCATTTCCTTCCTGTCTCACTTCCTCACAGAAAACCAGCTTAAATCATACTCCCTAGCAATTTGAGATGGCTGACTTGATTGCCTGTTGGCAGATACTCATGCCATTCCAAGGAAGAAGCAGAGAAGCTGTAAAGTAGTGCGGGGTTTGGTTTTAACCCAGACATGAAATTCTGAGCAAAGAAGTCAGTTTTGCACTGATTTCACTTCCCCCCACACACCTTGCCCAAAACTGACTCTGGGGAAAATAACCTTCTGTTTTTGAAATCAGACCAGCTAAGTGGTTCAAAATGTTTTGTGCTCCTCAGAAACTTGGGAAGAATTTAGACCGGTGCCTAAATCGGTGTAGTTAGTGTGCAGAGAGGAAAAAAAGAAAGGTCTACCAATTATTCCTAGTATCCATAAAACAAGTGACAGCTAATTGAATCCTTAGAAAAGTAAAAAAGAGTTAATATTACTGTGCATTTGGTGCTTTTAGCCAGTATATAATCAATACAAGATTCTTTAAAATTGCCATAAATCTGTAGTATTTCCTGCTCTTCAACATAGAAATAGTTCAAATGGTTACAATATTGGTCTTAGTTCGACAATGCTTGAACATTTTTTCCTGTTTTCCTCTCATTGCTTTCAGTAAGTACATAATAGAATTAGATTGTCTGTTTTCTGTAGTGACAGTACACACATTGACCTCATTTGAAGCAGCAATTGTTTTTAAACAATATTACCAATTCACTCCCAAAAAAGAAAGGAAACTAGATTAAATACTGTGAGAAAATTCCACAGGAATCAATGAAGTTCACTAAGCCACAACATCAAATCACATGATAAAGGCTTCATAATATAACTGGCACAGAATCCAGAGAAAGTGAGGTCTGCAGATGCTGGAGATCAGAGCTGAAAGTGTGTTGCTGGAAAAGCGTAGCAGGTCAGGCAGCATCCAAGGAGCAGGAGAATCGACGTTTCGGACATGAGCCCTTCTTCAGGTCCTCATTCCTGAAGAAGGCCTCATGCCCGAAACATCGATTTTCCTGCTCCTTGGATGCTGCCTGACCTGCTGCGCTTTTCTAGCAACACATTTTCAGATAGAATCCAGAGACTACACTTTGCAAATTCTTCATTAGCTGGAAAACACTTGGGAGAAGTCCAATATTTTTCAAAATGACTATACAAATGCAAGTCTTTTTTTGAGTTAATCACATACCAAATTAATGGCAGTGTGGAAGTGGCAAGGTTGAGTGTTGGAACTCCTGGTCTTCATACTTTAGGTTTTGGAATCAAACTTATAGTAAATTGTAAATTTATTGTAAATTTGCAAATGTTAGGTAGGGTAAGGAAATAATACCAGAGGAAGAATTCAGTATTTTTCAAGAAAACATCAATGAATTTGCAGAATAGCCAAATGGTTAGCAATGAGCTTCTTTACAAGTAAATGTGAGGTATTCCATTTTTGATGAGAAATGTATATTATTTATCACGTATTATTTTGGAAATCAGAGATTTTAGTAGGAAGGGGTAAAAGGGATTTGTGAGCTCAGTAGGAATTTAAGATGCTTTTTTCTTGAAATGATTTATGTAGTTGTAACACCATTTAAAAACAATAACTCCAGCATGACAAGTAATTTCTAGAACTGAGCCTTGAAGTATTTGGAATTCTTTTCTCCATAAAGTGGTGAAATTGAATCATTGTTTATTTTAAAGGAAGAGGTAGCTAGATTCTTCATGAACAAGGTCAGTGGAGCAGACAGGTATGGTGGAGTTGAGGCCATAATTAGATGAGCCATCAGCTTGTTGATGGCAGAGCAGGCTCAAGGGGTAGAACAGCTTGTTCCTTATTTGATATTCATACTTGTGCACAAAGTGTACAGAAAACCTGGATTAAACCACAGTAGATTCCTGTGTACAGCTCAGGTTGTGATACCACAATAAAAGGACGTCGGGGTACTTTCTCGAAACAGCAAAAAAATTGCAAGGTATCAAATAAATATCAGAACTACAAGACTATGTTCATCATGGTGAACTGATGAATTTCATTCAAAATGGCTGAAGGGAAATTTAATTAGCACACACAAATACATTGGAACATGATTGTGTACGTTCATAGTCCTATGGAAAAGACAGAGTGAGTGTTTTTCCATGTAAAAGCAAAACTAGAGGTTCTCAATATGATTTTAAAATCAAGGAATCAAATAGCAAGCTCTGAAGAAATTTCTTTGCCTCAAGCGTGTGGACAATATTGAACTCAATTCAATAAAGCGTAGTTACATCTAAAATGCCTGCAGTTGAGATGAACAATAGAGATGCAAATCAGTGAACCTTAGGAGGGAGAATGAAATAGATGAAGCATGTGAGTAGACCACAGGAATGGATTGGAGTGCATAAATGCAGGAATGGACTGGTTGGCCAAAAAGGTCTTTTTCTATCTTGCATATATTTTATGTAATCATATATAAACCTGACAAGCTGCTGATTTTCCATACACTAATATTAATTATCTGGTTACTTACTTGGACTTGTGATGTCAGAGGTTCTTCTCAATTTTCCACTTGCTGTCCTTGTAATTCCTAGAGCAACAATAAAAGAACAATTTTCACAATAGGTTCATATACTCATCCTCGATTTCTTTCCTGTTTATTTACTGAGAGGAAAGGGAGTGGGTTACACAGATCCTCAGAGCTTGAACAATCTGTTCACTTCAATTGCATATACTGTGGTGTCAAAGTGACAACTTTTAATTAAACTTCAAAGTAGGTCTCAATAAGAATCATTATAAATTCTGGTAAATATGTTTGCTGTCTAACTTTATAGCTGAAGATGGCACTGGAAGGGCAGTAGTAAGTGTCTTTATCACCTTATCAAACTTTGAAATATTAAGGTGAATCACCTACTTTAGAAAGGCTAGGATGGATGATTCATAATGATTATCTACTCAATTACATAATAATATCTGTCAAGAAAATGAAAAGGGGAAATATTGAAGAAGAAAGGAAAAACAAAGAATGACAGTTTGTGAAACATAACTGGACAAAAAGGTTACAATATGGACACTCAAATCAGGAGCAAGAATAGGTTATTCAGCCCATTGAGCCTGCTCTGCCATTCAACGTGATCACGGTTGATCATCCAACTCCGTACCCTGCTTCTACTTATCCCAAATTTAAATTTGGCCCCTTTAGCCCCAAGGACTCAATGGTTAGCACTGCTGCTTCACAGCGCCAGGGACCAGGTTTGATTCCAGCCTTGGGTACCTGTCTAAGTTGAGATTGCACGTTCTTCTCACAGTCCAAGGATGTGTAGGTTAGGTGGATTGGCCACGCTAAATTGCTCCATGGTGTCCAAGGATGTGTAGTTTAGGTGGATTAAGGGAATAAGGTCAGGGGCTAGGTCTAGGTGGTATGCTGAGAGGGTCGTGCAGACTCAATTGCTGAATGGCCTCTTTCCAGACTGTAGCGATTCTGAGATTGTAACTCGTTCTTGAAAATATTCAACGTTTTGGCCTTAACTACTTTTCTATGGCAGAGAATTCCACAGGCTCATTACTCCTTGGGTGAAGAAGGTTCTCCTCAGATTCAGTCCTAAATGGCCTATCTCATATTCTGAGGCTGTGACTGGTGCTGGATTCCCAGTTATTGGGAACATCTTTCCTGCATTTACCCCATCTGATCCTGTCAGAAATGTATACGTTTCTGGGAGATCCCTCCTCATTCTTTGAAACTCCACTGCATGTAGTCCTATCCAACCAATCTGCTCTCTCTTCATTTGCCAGTCCTGCCATCTCAAGAATCTATCAAACAATATTATTATTTCTAGCGTCAAGTGATAAATTGAAAAAACGTGAATTAGTTTTTCACTGCAGTGTGCACGAACGGATCTGTTCAGCATTTATAATCACAGCCATGGTAAGCTGATTATGAAGACACACAGTCTTGAAAACCAATATGTGTCAACTGCTACGTGTGGGAACATGGAATTTAACAACTGGAGTATGCAAGAGTCAGATTTGTGGTTAGAAATAGGATTCCGGAATGGAGTGTCACCCCTTTATTTTTACCACGATTAGAAGAGATGCAACATAGTTGTAAACTTCAGAGAAAAGAAAGCCCTGCCTAAAGTATTAGTTATACAGGAGCAAAGAGCAAATCTGAAGACCTTGCAGTGGGAGTGACGTTCTGAACTGAAGTCCAAGATTTTAAAGTAATCTCAGGTTTACTTCTGATGCTGTTCTATAAACCACTCACGCATGAGAAGCTAGATAAATTGTCCAATATATACAGTATAAGGTTCAAGATTCTTAGGACATGGAATACATGTTCTGAGAAAGCTGCACGTATTCAGGATGGAAGGATTTCAATCTTGACAGATTGCTGACATGGTCTTATCCTCCAAATAGGATACCTTTATTCAATGCAACATTGCTTTTGTTATCCCTTGGCCACACGACAGCACGATGGCTCAAAGGGTAGCACTGCTGCCTCACAGCTCCAGTGACCCGGGTTCAATTCCAGCCTCTGGCGACTGTCTGTGCAGAGTTTGCATATTCTCCCAATGTCCGCGTGGGTTTTCCCTGGGTGCTCCCGTTTCCTCCCACAATCCAAAAACACACTGGTGAGGTGAATTGGCCGTGCTAAATTGCTCATTGTGTTCAGGGATTAGTCAGGAGTAAATGCCAAGTCATAAGGTAGGGGAATGGGTCTGGGTAGGTAACCCTTCAGAAGGTCGATGTGGAACTGTTGGGATGAACGGTCTGTTTCCAAACTGTAGAGATTTTATGCAGGTTAGGCATGCCCAATGTGGTGATGAAAAATCCACAGACAATGAGGACAATCAGTTATCTTATACTTGCTAGCATATCGGTGTCTAGCATTAAGATATTAAAATTACTGCAGAACATGCTTCTAGACAAAAATGATCCTTCAAGTGGTCACAGTTAAGATGGAGTATCAGGCCTTTATACCCTCAGGTCATCTAGTTTCAGTAAGCAGCAGTTACACATCTTTCTGGCTCATTGTTTTTTTTGGCTAATGGATAGAGGAATAAAAGGAAGGAATATGGCCATATGACCACTTCCATCTTGAAGAACAAGGGCAACAGATATATAGGGACATCACCTCCTGTAAGCACCCTCCTACACCGCTCACTATCCTGGTCCTGACTTGGAAACATATTACCATTCCTCCACTAGTTCAAAATCATTGCATTCCCTCCTCAGCAACATCATGGGCTGCAGCTGTTCAAGAACTTAAAAATGACACTACACCAGCTTATAGTCCAACAGGTTTATTTGGAAGCACTAGCGTTCGGACCATTGGTCCTAGTGACGACTAGCTACCCGATGAAGGAACGTCACTCCAAAAGATAGTACTTCCAAATAAACCTGTTGGACTATAACCTGGTGTTGTGTCAGCTTTAAAAGTTCTCCACTCCAGTCCAACACCAGCACCCCCTCATCATGGCTGTTCAAGGCAGCAGCTCAGTGCCACCTTTTGAAGAGCAACAAGGGACAGGTAATAAATGCTGGCCTGGTCAGCAATGCTCATTTCCTCGGGTAAAAAGTGAGGTCTGCAGATTTTCAACTCCTTGACCTCCTTCCACCTATCACATCTCCATCGCCCCTCCCCCAAGTCCCTCCTCCCTACCTTTTATCTTAGCCTGCCTGGCACCCTCTCCTCATTCCTGATGAAGGGCTTATGCCCGAAACGTCGAATTTCCTATTCCTTGGATGCTGCCTAACCTGCTGTGCTTTAACCAGCAACACATTTTCAACAATGCTCATTTCCTATCAGTGAACAAACAAAATTAATTTATTTCATTTTTGGATGGAAGAGAGCAGAAGTTTATATCTGTAAAAAAGAAAGTACAGTGACCATTGCAGAATGCAATTTGAAATGAAAGAAAGTTAAGAATTAACTTTTAACTATGACCACTTCCTGTTAAGAAAGCTAATGAACAGATATTTGATGTCTGAAGCTACAATGTAAATGCAATCACTCTGCCAAAGCCTGCAGTCAAATACAGATCTGCTGAACAACTTGAAAAGTTTTAGCTTCTTCTACCCTTCCCAGCTGGTATGCTGTTTCATCATTAATACAGTGATCCCCAGTCTGCAAATATAAAACTTCTATTTGGTTAAAAACAGACATACAGAGAGAGGGAGAGAGACAGATACATACACTCAGAGACACACAGACAAAGAGAGAGAGAGAGAGAGAGAGAGAGACACAGAGAGAGACACAGAGAGAGAGACACAGAGAGAGAGACACAGAGAGAGAGACACAGAGAGAGAGACAGAGAGAGAGAGAGACACACACAGAGACAGAGACAGAGAGAGGGAGAGGGAGAGACAGAGAGAGACAGAGAGAGAGGGGGAGACAGAGACAGAGAGAGGGAGAGACAGAGAGAGAGGGGGAAGAGACAAAAAAGACAGGAGCATTGGTAAGGTCATGCATGGCTAGCAAAGAAGATTTGCTCGACAGGATTGGCAGGCCAGTTGGAAAAATATGTTTCATTTTTAAAAACTCTTAGTCAAGTCCATGTGGATTAAAAAGTATTTAATTTGCCACTGAATGGAGACCGCAGAATTCAAAGGGAATATATTTTAACCAAAACCAAGATTGTTCTTCTAATAAATCTCTTGTGTTTCAAAAACGTGGCAGCACTGTCAGTGAGTCACCAGGAGTGACTCAACTTCAGCTGGGCTCACTCTCTTAAAAAAAAACTTCAATGGAATAGAACAAAGGGACATCATTTATAAGAATCTTTTCCATTTGCTTTGTTAAAATTTAATTATAGGCCCTTCCAACTAATTCCTTTCTTCCAAATTATCAATCATTCATGGGTTACGGGCATCGCTGGCTGGCCAGCATTTGCTGTCCATCTCTAGTTGCCCTTGAGAAGGTGGTGATGAGCTGCCTTCTTGAACTGCTGTAGTCCCTGTGCTGTGGGTTGACTCACACTTGCCTTAGGGAGGGAACTTCAGGACTTTAATCCAGTGACAGTGAGGGAACAGCAATATACTTCCAAGACAGTATGTTACGTGGCGTGGAGAGGAATTTATAAATGGTGGTGTTCCCATATATATCTGCTGTCCTTGTCCTTCCAGATGGAAGTGGTATGGTTTGGAAGGCCTTGTCTAAGGATCTTTGGTGAATTACACAGTACTTTTTTAGGGAGTACACACTGTCGTGACTGAGTGTCAGTGGTGGAGGGAGTGGCTGCTTGTGAAGGTGTGGAATTCAAGCAGGTTGCTTTGTTCTGGATGGTATCAAGCTTAAGTGTTATTGGGGCTGTACCCATCCAGGCAAGTGGGGAATATTCCATCACAAACCTGATTGGTGTCTTGTAGACAGTGGGTAGGCTTTGAGATGTTAGGAGGTGAATTGCTTGCCACATTATTCCTAGCTTCTGACCTGCTCTTGTAATTGCTGTGTAGGTAGTACACCCTGCTGAGTTTCTAGTTAACCCCCAGGATGTTGATAGTGGGAATTTCAGCATTAGTAACACCATTGAATGTCAAGGGCGATGCTTAGATTTTCTCTTATTAAAGGATGGTGATTGCAAAGAATTTTGTGATTTGAATGTTACTTGCCTCTCACTCCTCTCTCCCTTCCCACAACAGCACTGGGTCCCTCTCATCCTCACCTATTTTCCCACTAGCATCCACATCCAAAGGATCTTTAGTTGCCACCACCAGCGGAATATCACAATCAGACACCTATTCCCCTCCTGTATCAGCCTCCTGCAAGGACAGTTCCCTCTGGAACACACTGGTCCACTCCTCCTTCAGGCCACTTTTGGACGATTACATGCAATTCTGGTCTCCTTCCTATCGGAAAAGATGTTGTGAAACTTGAAAGAGTTCAGAATAGATTTAAGAATGTTGCTCGGGTTGGAGAATTTGAGCTATACGGAGAGGTTGAATTGGCTGGGGCTGTTTTCCCGGAGCAACGGAAGGATGATCTTATTGAGGTTTACAAAATCAGGAGGGGCATGGATAGGATAAATAGACAAAGTCTCTTCCCTGGGGTGGGGGAGTACAGAACTAGAGGGCATAGGTTTATGGCGAGAGGGGAAAGATATAAAAAGAGACCTAAGGGACAACTTTTTCATGCAGAGGGTGGTGCGTACATGGAATGAGCTGCCAAAGGAAGTGGTGGAGGCTGGTACAATTGCAACATTTAAAAAGCGTGTGAATGGGTATATGAATAGGAAAGGGTTTGGAGGGATATGGGCCGGGTGCTGGCATGTGGGACTAGATTGGATTGGGATATCTAGTCGGCATGGACAAGTGGACCAAAGGGTCTGTTTCTGTGCTGTATACCTCTACAACTCGAAAATAACCGCAAAGCCTCAAGGCACCTTCCCCTACCATCACAGAAGGTATAATACGCGCCCATTTTCTTCCTCCCTCAGTATCTAAGGCCCCAAACATGCCTTCCAGGTGAAACAATGCTTTGCCTGCACTTGCCACAATCTAGTCGCTGCTCACAATGTGGTCTCCTCTACATCGGGGAAAATAAAGCATAGACTGGGTGACCGCTTCACAGAATACTTATGTTCTATCTGCAAAAAAGACCGCAAGCTTCCAGTTTAATACCATCATGTCCCTTGGCCAATATCTTGGTCTCAGGCTGGTTGCAGTGTTCCAGCAAAGCTCAGTGCAAGCTGGAAGAACAGCATCTCATTTTCCACATGGGAACTCTACAACCTTCCAAACTCTATATCGAGTTCAGCAACTTTAGGGCTCGAGACACCTTCTCCCACATCCTTACCCAAATCCCCAAGACACCAGGCCTTGTTATCACATGGCCCTGCTATTACACACATTCCATTGTTAGTGATTTATAGTTTCCATTAGTAGCTATTCATTCTCCTAGGCTGTCCAACTGTCCCTTTCCCTCTTTGGGCTCTACCTCCACCTATTGTTTACACATTTACCTCCTCCCCATCTCTATCTTTTGCATTTAAAAAAAACATTCCTAGCTACCATCAGTCACTGTATCTGAAACATCAACTCTGATTTCTCTTCACAAATGATGCCAGACTTGCCGAGTCTCTTCAACAATTTGTGTTTTGGTTTCTGATTTCCAGCATTCACAGTTCCTTTGGTTTTTAAAGCACAAATTTGTGTACTTTCCCTCTGCTGCTACATTTGGCAGCTCGGACCAGGCACAATGGAACTGCACTCATGGTCCTTGAGCTTTTTAACTAGTATGAAGATCATATTCAATTCAATTATTAGTACAACTGAAAATGTGGGCAAGAGGAAAGAAATTAAAAAGTAAATGTCTTGGAGTAAGATACAGATTGCTCAATTGAAGAATTACCTTTTATATAAATATTAGAGTTAAACCTTCAACACTTTCAAAACAATTAGAAGATGCTGCTCCACTGATTCAACATTTTACTTTCAATAATAAGGATAGGGGCTGGGAACTGATGAAGGCTGACATTTTATGTACCATTCCCTACCTCAGGGAATGAGCTGGCTGCTGTGGGAAGGGAAGGAAAATGGGGAAGAAGATGTATAAAGTCAGGTGGCATGGCAGTGAAGCTACAGCTGTTATCTGCAGAGAGAGTGTAGCTATTAGTCAGCCTGTCTAATCTTAGATCAGTTGAGGACCTAAACTAATCAATTAATATAGTCAATGGTATTTTACCCATGGCAAAGTGGTACTTATACATCCCTGCGTTTGGCAGGTAAACCAAATGGGCTTGGGAGGGTATGGGTTCCTTCCTGTTTCAGTGCCCCGTGCCCAATGGAGAGGTTTATAAATGCTGAACATTGCACCCACTGGTATCCCCCGACCCTATTTGTGAATGCTTATACATCTCATATTGGAGTTTGCCTGATTGAACCCAGTGAAACCACCCAACAACCTGCTGTGCAGCCTCCAAACTGCTCCTTATCAGAGACTGGCTACACCTCCAGCATCGCCCACAGCTGACTATTCTGCTGGTATTAGCAACTCTTGGAAGCAGGACGTTCACTCAGGTTGGGGTGGAAGATCTGATTTCATGAATAGCAGCATCAGAGAAGAGGGACGTAGTGGTGAAAGGCAGCAAGGACCCATAAATGACATTGAAATCTTTGGTAGATGTCAATCCTTATCATTTCAAGTTTATGATATCCTCCATCAGAATTGAGATCCATGAACTGTTTGATAACCAAAATTTGTTTATTTATGTAATAACATTTCATATTGAAAAGTGATGAGCCGCATAATTTTAATCATGAACCGTTGACCTAAACAACTGCCAAGAGGCAAAATGCAAGCACACTCTTACAAAGAAAATTAATCGGAGTGTGTACCGGATCTCCTATTATTACAAATTTTATTTATGCTGTATCGCTGGAGTTTCCATTAGATAATTACCCAATTTCTCAGGAGGTTTTCACTGAAGTAAAGATAAAAGAAAAGGAGAAACTCCATGAAATTTCGAGGCTTCAACCTATTTAATGTGAAGGAAAAGCAAAGCATTGATATTTAGTAATTATAGTTGCTAAACATTTAGTTCTTATCACTGTTTTTTTTTTACTTTTTCAGGAGACTTTAACATTATTGATCAATGAGCAATTTGCACATAGTACATTGAAACTGGCAAGTCTCCTAAGGAACAAATCTGCATCAACACATACACTAAAACAGATGTGTGAATTGATTTAGTGTATAGCTTTCTCCTAAGATTTACATACATTGAATGTAACTATCAATTCCAAAGTCCATGTTCATGTTGAACTAAACTATTTAACTATTTCACCAAGAAATAGATTTTAACTAAATGGTTCTGTGCAGTAAACATCCTTTAGGGAACTATAGGATGATTCAGTCGGCATGCCTCATGTTCTCCAGTGAGTAATACACCATGACTGCAAGCTAATTGTTACACCTCGATATGTTCATTCGTGCAGTAAATTCAAGGGCATAGATTAAAATCATACGAGACTTTACATCTTTGTAAATTGCCTTGTCTTTACTATAAGATACGAAACATATAATGGGAGAAGGTCAGATGTCAAATGGTAAATGTCATTAAAATTAAAGTATGCTATTACAAAAAGAATTTTGATTCACTCAAACATATTATGACCATGAGTTATATTACAGAAAGCATTGTATCAAATTTTTGACTGTTTGCCCTTTGCTTTGTTGGAGAAGTAGTACTGTTGCATCGACATGTGCCAATAAAGCAACACTCCATAACCCTGATGGGCTTCCACAAATACAAGTTTGTGACATAATTTTAGCATTAACTTGGTATTGAACTTGCAAATTTTCTGATGACATATTTGGGGTTGAGTGTCTTTTTAACTTGCAGTACTGTAGAATGTTTTAGCAGTTTTTTGTTGCAGGCATTAGTTAGCTTGTCTGAAATGGAAGCTCATGGGAGAGGTCATGCCCTTCAAGTCAAGCACAACCTTGTGTATTATGTGTTTAAACATTTGGCTGACCGGCATTCCCTTTTTTGAAAGTCGTACGGTGCAGTATCTGTCCTGAGGCATTAGAAGCTAGACATTTTCAGATTGAAAAGCTTGTTTGTCAACTCCTGACGAAAGCTACTTTAAGCTGGATAGCTGATGAAATAGGTAAGAAAAGAAAAAGGTCCATGGGAAGGTTTAATTTTATGGAAATAAACGTTTGTAACTCCAGAGACCATCAATCAATAAATTCATGCTAAATTTTAACTCTGTACATCTATTTGGCACTGAAGAGCCTGTAATAAATTTTGTGTTGCATTGACCTGAACAAGTACAAAAGACTCTGTGCAACTTAAGGATGCAACCACTGGCTGAGGTTATATGAATCGGGATCTGCCTTCCAGTTACAGACACTTCCTGAACCTTATGATTGGGGTTCATCAATAACAATAGCCAAACTTGGAAGTCACAGCATACAGTTTATGATTTTTTTTAAAAATGTGTCTGCAATATAGAAATATATAGATAATTCAGAGTTGTAAAATACACTTATACTCTGCCATTTCCCTTCACACAATTGCTATGCCTGTCCTTGGATTTATTTTCAACCTCATGGTTTCAGTACAAGATCTTGGGCCAATGCTACCACAGGAATTTCCATCCTGCCGTTTAACACATGAATTCTGTTTGTCCAAGCAATGATACCAAAGCTTATTTCTTTATGCTATTTTGAAATATTTACCGTTCTTGAATTTGTGCCCCATTGTACCAGCCATTCAGTAATGTACTGAGATAACAGATATAACTTAAATGGGATTTACTCACAGCCACCTCCTGACTTGTCATAGTGCCCAGTTAACATAGCACAGGCCCAGAGAATTGGAAAATGTGACTAACCTTGTAAAGAAAAAAAACTGTTGTAGTTGGCACATTAGCATTTACAAACAATTGTAAAACAATTTTGAAGTATGAAAAATAAGATGGATTCAGTGAAATTGAAGGGTATGCTCTTCTTACAACCAATTTGGGGAGGGGAAGGGAGGGTAAGAATTGGCTTCCTGAGGGAGGGTCACTGGACCCAAAACGTTAGCGGATTTCCCTTCACAGATGCTTCCAGACCTGCTGAGCTTTTCTAGCAACTTCTGTTTTTGTTTAAGAACTGACCTCCCTCCTAATCCTGTCTTGGTCAGTCACAAATTTTTTTTCTTTTTAGGCACAGATACTGAAAAAAAATTGAAGGAACCAATTAAACGGACTTTTAAAGTAGAAGGAGAAAGAATCTTATACATTATTCTAGTGGGGAAAAAAAAATGAAGATGCAACATTTAACACTTTCAGAATTAATAAATTTTAGAAAAACAAAGATTGGCATAGACAGGGAAAATAAAGTTTAAGCAGTGTAAAAGTTCTTCCACATGTTGAGGTGTCATCATCTGAGATTGCAATTGTTTTATTGTAGATTGGTATCCTCTGCAATGTGGAAGCTTGTAGATTTGCTTTCTCAGTGGGTATTGTTTTCTGAGGTGATGAGTAAAACAAAAACAGGGAGAGAGAAAATGTTCTAGTCCTTGCTTATAAATCCATTTCTTCTCTCTGACTGTTCAAAAATGGCTGTTGAAATACAGCTCATGGTGAATTCCTGAGTCTAGGTTAGTTGCCTTTCCAAGCTGGCTAGCTGACAGATGAATCTTTTACCACTCAGTGTGAAGGTATCACACAAATGTGAACTTAAGCAGGAGATGCAGATTTCTGAACATGGACTCAGTTGTCCGGCTTAAATTAGATGAGTACTTGCATTTTTTGGCAAAAAAAACCTTTATTCACAGTAGGTTTCCACCAAGGCTAATATTGACTTTTTTCATACAATATTCCAATGTTTAGTATATTATGTAACCGTCTCTCTCCGCTGCCTCTGCTATGGACAGGATGATCTTCAGAAGTCAGTATGATCTTGATGAGCCAACTGACCTGCTTCCACTGTAGAGAATCTATGATTCCATATTTTCTCCACAAGCTCAATGTATCAAATGATCTATTATTTGTGCAAACAATTATACAGGACCTTGTGATGATTAAAAAACACGTGTCAATACTTTTTAAGATGCCATTTGTAGGGTAGGTGGTAGCTATTATATTATAATGCATTTTGAATAAGCAGTTCAAACTCTAAATATGACTCGTCCTAAATATTTGGTTTCAAAGACATACTCAACTTGGTATGGATGAGGAAAGTGGGAGCATTTATATTCTGTCTTCTGACACTGTTGGCTGTCAATCCTTGACTTAGTGGTGGCTTCTGATTAACAAAGATTAATAGGTTAATCTTCTAATGCAGAGACCTGAATCCATAACCTTGGTCAACACTCCAGTGTATTATACCAAGAAACTGGGGAGTGTAAAAGGCCTCATGGCACTGTTTTAAAAGAGCAAGCATTATAAATATTCTCAGGGTCCTATATATTTCTTCACCAACATTTCTAAAAGAGAGATTGTAACCATTATGAAAAATATGGAATGAACTTTAAAGAGCTATGGGACACCTTGAGGTTGTGCCAAGTGCTTTGTAAATCAAAATTCTTTGTTTTAGCTGGGTATTGGAAGTTATAAAGAAGCAACCACATTTGGATTGCAACAAGCATTAAAAATGTCCAAAACACAAGAAAACTTCATTTCAAAGAAGTTGGGAAAAGCAGCAAATTGGTAAAAATCTCGTTCAAATACCTCTGAAAATTCCACATTTTTAATATTTATTCAAAAGTGCTCTTGTATATAGCTTCATGCATTCAAAATGTTTTTCTTGATTTAGTTGGAAATATGGGGTCTGGCTGGGTGCTTATAAAATCATTCAAGCTCATAAGAAAAACTTAACAGTTTCTGCTGTTTCCAACAGTAGGTTTTAGTAATGAACGCAGTTTATTTTATCAGCTTAGACTCATGTTAGAAATATTGCCACGGAGGCTTTTTTGGCTTTGAGGAAGAATAGCTGTATTATCTTAACTCTTCTGGATACACGAGCTGTCCTCTTGCAATGAATGTTCTGGACTAGGTAAATTGTGGAACTTTAAAATAAAACCATTGGCTCACTTTCCTAACAAATGAGAAGTCTACAGAGATGGGTTCAACAACATTCACCAGTTTCATCAGTTCTATGCACACATTATTCAAGCATGCAAGGATGTTCTTGGATGTTTGATTTTTTAATCTAAAGAATGGTTTCAACTGTCAAGAAAATTTTGTCCTGCATATAGTACAGTATAATCAAGGCCCTAGCTCCATGACTTAGTTTAAAAACCTTTGTTTTAAAAAGGAGTCTAGTGTTGAGAAACTATTATTAAACCATTTTCAAACAGTGGTGTGATTAACAGTGAAATGGAGCATGAGGCACTATTTTGCTGGTCTGCTATTCTGTTCTTCTTCTCTCTTCCCTCCATTGTCTCTTTGAAATGGTGATAGAAAACTGGGCCTGAGACAATTTTTGTTTGTTGGTTCAGGAGACTTTCAGGAGTGGGAGGTGCATGGTGGCGGTAAGTGAAACAAAGGTTTACATATTGCAGATAAACAACTATCTGTGGCCCATCCTGGGGTTCAATGAGCACATTTGTCTTGCAGGATGGGATCATTTGCAATTTTATTGTATTAAGGTTTTTTTCCTTCTTGGAGACACTGTCCCTGTGGCAATGTATATGAAGGATTGATTGGCCTGCTGACTTTTAGCTTTCAAGCTTCGAAAGAGTTATGGCCAAGTCTAGTCATATAATTAAAGTAGCCATCTTTGTTGCTTAATGGTGTTTTTAGAAACATTCACTAAATGTAGATATGTATTGAAATTATTTTATTTAATCTGTGATATTACTGTACATTTAACAAAAGAAAACAATAATAATGCAATACCCAATACTGTGGCTCATTTGCCGTAAATAACCAAAAGCAAAAAGAGAGAATTACTCTACCTGTACCACAGCCAAATATCTTTTTTTTGAAGGAAAAGTGAAGAGAAAAGTAGAGAGAAAGTGGTTTTTGTGCCTGTTTTCTAGCACAGATGCTACAACAAATACATCAAATGACAATATCCTCCAAAAACATGTGTATCAGCTGTTTGGAAATACCTGATCCCAGGTAGACACATACAGAGTCAGCAGACATTCTGCCATCCTCACAGTCATGCTATAAAGTTCCAAGCCAGGAGGTCTATTGGCCTAACCATGTCTTGTGCAGGGGTATTCCAGTCCTAAGTCCCCCAAAGTGGTACTTATGGTTGCTCATTTTTTCCAGAGATTTCAATTCCCTCTCTATTTGGATGTCTGTTTCAAACTGGCAGCATCTCCTAAATGAAATTGTAAATAAGAAGAGAAAAGTAATCTAGAAACTAGGAAAAGAAACAGAATTCAACAGGGCTCAAGGTTTCACAGAAACTATGGAGTCCTATTCTTTACCTGAGGGTGGAAACAACTAGGAGGATACAACAACGGAATGATACTGGACTGAAAGCAAGCTGTGAACAAGCTTGAAGGTGAAAAAAAACAGGAATGGAAAGGTTGAGTACTCAAACTATGTAAGAGAAAATGCCAAGCGAGGGAGTGTGTAAGGAAGGGAACATCTTGTGTGGGTGACAGCTGAGAAACAAACAAAAATGTTCCATTAAAGTCATTTGTCCCACTGGCAACAGGAAAAAAAAACATATTTAAAATGTCAACTTATTTGTGACCCTCTTGGGAGATGGAGTCAGATTTTAATAGTGGGCAGACTGAAAAATAAGTGGAATTATAAGCGCACTAAAAAAAGGTTTTTTTTTACTTTAACATTATGACATGACCACATTTGGACAATGCAAAAACAAATTTATAAATAGACATTTTGGAGACAACGTTGGCCATCATTTAAAGACGTCTTTAAGTTATACACAAACACATTCTGGAATTAAAAAGTCTTAATTTTCAGATCCTGGCCAATCCACATTTAACTTTTGACTGAAAGCTGGATCGGAGACCAGGGAGGTGAATGGATGTAGACATGCAGCAGATATCCAGGCATCACCACCGCAGGGAAGTTGTTAGGCCCAATGAGAGGCTGCCTGGTACAGAGGGAGGCTTATTCCATCAGGAGACAGGTGCCATCAGGTCAGTGTATGCTCAGATAAGTAGTAAGCACCTGGGCTGTTCAGGGGGTTGTCACTCTCTTATACAACAGAAGACCAGGAGGAAGAACAAATACAATTTGGAGACCAACATGAACACAACAAAAAAGGCAGCATTTGGCATAGGGAGAGCACTGTTTGATTTGGAGTTCAGTGGTGTTGAAGCACTACATCCATTGCTGAAGGGCAGAGTCCCCATATATCAGGAATATGGGAGTGAAACAAGAGGACAATGGAGGCCTTAGAGTCAGCATTGGATTTATTGGTGGATTCTGAAGTGACCAAGAGCCAGTGTTGCAAAATGCAGTGACTCTCCAAGTAGATTGTCTCTGGATTCTGTCCTGTCAAAGACTTCGTACACTGCTTGCCACGCCATGCCCTGCCAGCAGCTGCCAAAGACACAGTACATTGTCCTTTCTAACTGCTCAATTCCAAATTGGTTGCAAACTTTCGCATCTCACCATGGCCATACACTACTGTAATACATAGCTCACTGCAGCCCTGGCTGGACACTACTTTCCATTCCAGAGAGATAGAAGTTTGCAGGTACAAAAGACAGTTGGTTTCACATGCACTAACCTCTCCAGATGCAGGACATCGCTGACTGCATCCATGAGGCCAAAAGTACCCAATGAATGGCCAGGAATTTTTTTTATTATTTCAAAAATATACTTTATTCATAAAATAATTTGATGGTCTGTACAGTTGGTCAGGCCATACATATGTAAACATTTTCATACAGCGATCAGAATTTATCATTTTAATACACAGGTCTGTACATTTTTCAATCATATGCCCATATATTTAGCGGAGGCATCAGCAGAGCCCAAATGACCGCATGGGCCCCCTGTTCTTCTTTAGGCAGGCAGACGTTATACAGTAGTCTTTCCCCACCGCGCCTTGGCGGCAGCTGCCCCAAGCTTCAGCGCATCCCTCAACATGTAGTCCCGGACCTTGGAATGTGCCAGTCTGCAACACACAGTCGGGGTCAACTCCTTCAGCTGGAAGATCAACTGGTTTCGGACCACCCAGAGAGCGTCTTTCACTGAGTTGATGATCCTCCAGGTGCAGTTGATGTTCGTCTCAGTGCACGTCCCGGGGAACAGACGGTAGAGCATGGAGTCCCGCGTCACAGCGCTGCTCGGGATGAACCTTGACAAACACCACTGCATTCCTCTCCAGACTTCTTCTGCATAGGCACATTCCAGAAGGTGGTGTGTGCCAGTCTCGTCCCCCCCGCAGCCACTTAGAGGGCAGCGTGCAGTGCGGCTGAGAGTCCGGGCGTGCATAAAGAATCTCATAGGCAGAGCCCTTCTCACCACCAGCCAAGCCATGTCTTGGTGCTTGGAGGAAAGCTCTAGCGATGAGGCATTCTGCCAAATGGCTTAGACAGTCTGCGAAGGGAACCGCTCGATAGGATCCGCCCTCTCCTTTTCCTGAAGGGTCCCAAGGACACTACGTGCTGACCACTTCCTGATGGACTTGTGGTCAAAGGTGTTTTTCTTCATAAACTTCTCCACGAAGGACAGGTGATATGGAAAGGTCCAACTATTCGGAGCGTTCCACGGCAGCGAGGCCAGGCCCATTCTTTGCAACATTGGGGACAGATAGAACCTCAGTACGTAGTGACACTTGGGTGTTTGCGTACTGGGGATCAACGCACAGCTTGATGCAGATACATACAAAGGTGGCCATCAGGGTGAGGGTGGCATTGGGTGTATTTTATCCCCCGTTGCCCAGATCTTTGTACAGCCAGTCCCTTCAGATACGGTCCACCTTTGATCTCCATATAAACTGGAAAATGGCCCGGGTGACTGCAGCGGCACAGGTTCTGGGAATAGGCCAGACCTGTGTCACGTATATTAGCAATGACAGTGCCTCACACCTGATGACCAGGTTTTTTCCCCCGCGATGGAGAGCGACCGTAGCTTTCATCTGCCCAGTTTCTGCCTCACTTTGCTGATACGCTCCTCCCGAGACTTGGCGGATGTCGCAGCTCCCCCGAACCAAATACCCAGCACCTTCAGGTGGTTGGTCCTGACGGTGAAGGGGATCGAGGATTGGTTGGCCCAGTTCCCGAAGAGCATGGCCTCGCTCTTACCACGGCCCTGGAGACACGTTCGAACTGGTCACATATGCACATGAGTCTGCGCATGGACAGTGGATCCGAGCAGAAAACAGCGACGTCATCCATGCACAGGGTGGCCTTAACCTGCAGGCCCCCGCTACCAGGAATAGTCACCCGTCAGGCTCGCATCCTTCCTGATGGACTTGGCAAATGGCTCTATGCAGCACACAAACAAGGCGGGAGAGAGAGAGGGCAGCCTTGCCTGACTCCAGATCTGACTGGGAAGCTATCTTATTCCCACCCATTGATTGAGACTGTACTGACAATGTTGGTGTACAGCAGTCTGATCCAATTGCAGATTCCCTCCCCAAAGCCCATTTTGGAGAGAACATCTCTCATACCTGTGTGATATCCTGTCAAAGGCTTTCTCCTGGTCCAGGCTGATCAGGCAGGCATCCAATCCTCTGTCCTGCACGTAGGCGATTGTATCCCTGAGGAGTGCGAGACTCTCAGCGATCTTCCTGTCTGGAACAGCACAGGTTTGGTCAGGGTGAATCACCGACCCCAGAGCAGACCTGACCTATTTGGCGATTACCTTTGACAGAATTTGTAATCTGCATTCAACAGTGAAATTAGTCTCCAATTTTTGAGTTCCTCCTTCTCCCCCTTCCACTTGGAGATGAGGGTGATGATGCCTTTCTTCATGGATTCACTCATGGTACCTGCCTGAAGCATACTGACATACACCTTCAGAAGGTCCTGGCCAATCAACTCCCACAGAGCAGAATAGAGCTCGACTGGTAAGCCGTCGCTTCCGGGAGTTTTATTCTTTTCGAAGGACTCGAGGGCCTTGGTCAGCTCGTCCAGATATAGCGGCTGGTCCAGCCTCTCCTGTGTTCTGTCATCTAAGACCTCCGTGATAGAGGACAGGAACAACTGGGAGACCGCGCTGTTGGTCGGCTTCATGTCATACAGACTGGCATAGAAGGATTTACTGATCCTCATGACGTCAGCCTGAGATGACGTTATCGAGCCATCTTCTTCCTTCAGGCTGCTGAGCACAGAGCTCTCTTTCTGCACCTTCTGGAAGAAGAAACGTGAGCACGTCTCGTCCTGCTCCACCGAGCGGACCCTGGACCAGAAGATTATCTTGGAGGCCTTCGAGGCAAAGAACGAGGCTTGCTGGCCCTTCACCTCCTTGAGGTCCTCCATGACATCGACCCCCGTCTGCAGCAGGAGCAGGTTCTGCATACTTTCCTGGAGCTGGGACAGTTTTCCCCGCCTCTCTCTTGCCTCCTGAACACCTCTGAGGATGAATGAATGGCCAGGAAAGTTCAACAACACAAGGTAGACACACATACATACATACGTCACATGGGCTACTTGAGTCACAGTCAACTTATTTGCAGGCTCTCATAGTCCACATGAGAAATTTTGCTTTCTCCCTGGCTCACGATTATCTCCTGCTTTGACTGTCCAAAGGTATATCCCTTGCACACCCTGCCTTTTAGCAGGTATACCAATGTTTTCCTAGTTCCAACCAGTTCTGAAGGGTGACCGTACCTGAATGTTAATTCGGCTTTCGCCCTGCCGATGCTGCCAACTTGGTCGAGTTTCGTCAAAAATATGTTTTTGTTTCAGCCATCCTAGGGATCAATTTGGTAAACCTCTGGTAAATAATAGTCTATTGAAAATCAAAACAACGTAAGTCGATTGCTGGCTCTGGAGGCAGGGTGATTCAAGTTGGTCTATAGTGCAGCTTGTGGCAGAGCAATAACTAACATATGCAACTTCAGCTTTCTGCGTTAATCTGTATTTGTATTTAATCCTATAGCCACAAAAAGAAAATCAGTGGAGAATGGTGCTGAATGCTGGCAGCTCACAGTCAAAAACCCAGGAACTTCCACATCGTTATATATTGTGTGTTTTGGTTTAACATTGGCATATTTTAGAAAGACCTTTGTTGAATTTATTATTTCGTTCAATTTTCGTTTAGTGCCGACTAACAAAGTGAAATATATACCTTTGCTTCAATGACAGCTGTAAACTAACGACAAGAGTTGCAGTTAAACTAAATGGGATTCAAAGTCAGGTCAGGTTACACAACATAAAAATCCATATTTTAAATCAAATATCTTACTTGGTTTGGCTTTTTTTGAATTGTTTATGTTCACAGGTCCCTTTCATTTTTAGTCTACAATTGGAAGAATTAATTCAGTGTGAGACCTTGCAGAAATCCAGGACATGCATACACACACAACTCTATCAACTCGATGCTCTACACGGTTCAGATTTCCAATGCATTGCAACAAAAGTCATTTCATGATGCATTTTAACTTGTTCTATTCCATATTCTGGTGATAAAAGAAAAAAAAACGCAAGCCACCTCGCTCAAAGTCTGGATATTGTAGGAAACTACTCAAATTCTGCCATGTCCTGGGACTGACATAACAGACTCCAATAACTAAAATTATCCTTCTTTGTGCCTGGTATCACTCCAACCTTTTCCTTGATTTTCATTAATTTGAAGCTTACCAGGGTTTCCTGATGCCACCTCCGGGTGCTCCGGTTTCCTCCCACAGTCCAAAGATGTGCGGGTCAGGTGAATTGGCCATGCTAAATTGCCCGTAGTGTTAGGTAAGGGGTAAATGTAGGGTTTGGGGTATGGGTGGATTGCGCTTCGGCGGGTCGGTGTGGACTTGTTAGGCCGTAGGGCCTGTTTCCACATGAAGTAATCTAATCTAATCTAATAATTAATTAAAAACCTGCCTTGAGTAGACAGAGTTACTCCCCGATGCACCTCAGTTCTGGAATTTAACTGTTCTGTCAATGTTTGGACAAATCTGCATTGAAATCTGGAGCTGGGTGTGTGTTCCTGGATGAATGTCAACTCACCACTGGTGAACAGGTTATTGCTGAATAAATGCCATTTGACAGCACTATTAACACCACCTATCAGCAATTTGCTAATGATTGAAATTGACTGCTGAGGTGACCATTGTTGACAGTGTAGAAGTCTTCTTTTGTTTTATGGAGAGACTATACCTAGGCAACTGTTCATATTGTTCAGTTGATGCCGATGTCACAAATCGGCTGGAATAACCCGATGAGGCATTTGGTGAGCTCAGAAGCACAGGTCTTCAGTGCCATCATTGGAATGTTACCAAAATTAAGGAGAGAGGCAGAATTACCCAGGAGAACCTCAAATTTAGAGTGTTGCTTTCTCCATGGCTACTCCTGTGCAAGTTAGAGCCTTTTTGCTGACTTACCGATCAGCACCCCTTTCTCCTGTAGTCGAAGATTGTTGCAAATATGACGAGTGCACGAGGAAAACCTTCAGCATCATGCCTCACTTTTCAGCAAAAATCAATGATCAGACCATATATTGCTTCAATTTATCCATTTTCTGACTGTGGAACAGTGTTAGATCAACATATGCCCAGATTTGTACATCTTCAACCCATGGAATTTCTGTTCAGATGTCTGCGCTACATCATCAAGATTACAGTTTTTGTTCTGATTACAGTCTGAAGATTTTCATTTGCTGTCCCCATTATGAAGTCAACCAAGTATTTGGTGCATTTTTCTCCCCCTGGTGATGATTCCTAAACAAAGTCAGTCAATCTTGCAAAGTTGACAGTAAAGAACACACGCATTGGACAAGTCACTTGACCTTAGAACAGATTTGAATGCCCAACTATTTTGTAAAGATCCAGTTGTGCACAGTGTGTATAGTTAAGGAATGCAGTTGGGTTTGAGACGCAGTTTCTGACACATATAGAACAGACTTTTCAACAGAGAATGCTTTCAGGCTTTGCAAGATCTAAAACAGAGCAAAGTCACCAAAACTATAGAGCTATTAGATTAGAATCCAAAAACTTAATTGCGTCTGGAATTACTGGAATTGTGTCTTTTAAAGTTCAAAGTAGGATGCAAAACTGAAAGAGAAAGACTGACTACTAGGTGACTGGAGATTATTCAAAGATGGGTTTCTGTTCATATTTAAATATGGCCTGAACACTGCATTGCCAAAAATACCTGCTCAGGGATTTCAAAATTGGGGAAACTGATCATTCATTTGTGTGAACCTTCTCTGCAAAGAGAGTTTGGCCAACAGCTTGCAAAGCTTTTTTGGTCATTCCAGCTACCAGTGCTTAGCATCTTTTCAAATAACAAACATTTCCATGCACATCATTTTCTTTTATTTCAAAGTCCAACATACGAGTGATAGATGCCTGAGGAGTACCATGTCAAGCTTGTGGAGATATAATCTCATGGGTTAAGAAGCTTTTACAAAACAATTGTCCTAAATATCCATGCAAACTATCCAATTAAAATCATGTAACAATCGTTTCAAAAAGATGATACACAAAGGATTACAACTTTGAACTATTACAAGCACTGGCATCATTGTGTAATTTTTTTTGAATGTTTGGAATTTATCAACTTTTGAGGAAAAGTAACCAGAAATCAAGAAAACCCATTACATTATCCTACAAAATTAACAAGTCACCCAGTAATTCGTATCTCAATTTTTATGCATTACAGTTCTTTGCTCAGGCTTGTCTTTATGGCTAGAACTACATATGTTTAAGGACAATGCAATTGTTCAAAACAAAAAAAACATTAAAAAGGTGTTTGTAAAATTAGTTAATAATAAAAATTCCTGCCACAAACATCTCCACAGACAGACCAACCACTTTGTTTGACATTTAGGGTTTGATTTAGAATTGTAACTTGGGGCAGATGCACGCACTTCCATCTGCCTGAAGCATGCATGTGCAGTCATGTTCTTTTACATCCATGTGTTGGATCAGAAATGTGCTCACTCTAGTCCTATTGCAATACCTTACACAACCACTTTAATATGTTTAAGTGTCTTTAATGTAATCAAATGCTGCAAACTACTCAAAACAAAGGTGTGAACAAACTGTTCCCAAGCCCAAGGAGAGAACCAGAGACAGGAAAAGAGAGAGAAGTTAAAAGATAATGTTTCAGAGCTTTGTAATTAGACAGGGCACCTTAAGAAGAAGTGGACAATTGGAATTCCAGACAGTGAACACATGCTTCTTGCCACACTATTCTCTGTGTGAAATGCCTTTATCATCAGCTGTTTAACTACCTGCCTCAAATGTTGAGGATATTTGGCTTCCATTCTCACGTCTTGGAGAAACTGGTGATGTTTTCCTGAAAACACATTCTGTTCTAACGTGGTTTAAAATGCTACTTTTTCTTTTAGCCATGGAGAAGTTTTGTCCAATCAGTGATGATTAATGTACTTTGTAATATTGTATTATACACCAGTCATGTTAAAATCATGGGACTGAGTTCAACAAAACAAAACAACACAACTCTGCAGTTAGATCTAGCCAGCATAATCATAGGAAAACAAATTGTACAAAATAGATGGCAACAAAGCTTTCCTCCAAGTGCATGAGAGTATAGCAATAGTTATTCTAGGTTTACATATAGTTATGATATTAAGTGCAATTACACTAGAAGAATTATTTGCCTTTGTGGAATGAAATGGTCTGGGTAGGGGGGTGGTGGGGGGAGGATGGTGGTGGCGGGGGGAGGGGTGAAGAGCTGGGGGTGAGGAAGCTGCAAAAGTGGCTTCAGCAATAAAATTTGGGCAACTTTTAAGAGATACAACCAAAATCCTTGAAGAATTCAACATGAACATTTTAATTTAAAATGTGGTAGTACTCACAGTGGATAATATACTTCATTTCAAGTTCAGAAATCTTAAGCTTTTAGTTCAAAGCTGATCCTGCCCAGAGTAAAACTTGTGCAACCATATCATTTTACTTCTAAACATAACGTCATTCAAACTTTATCCAACAAACTGCAAGAAAATATTTTATTAGGAAAATCTTCTGTTTACAGATATCTTTGAGCTAAATTAAGCATTTAATGCAGTTCATGTACTTGAGCAAATCCAATTGTCCTTTTCTTTGTATGTGAACAAAAGATGAAGACTGTTTTCTTCAGAAGATATCTTTTTGATCATTTATTAACCATCAGCAAATCTTAGGATTCCAGCTGAATCAGAAAAGACTTGTGGTACAGTTTAGCCATTTAAAAAGAAAATGTCAAAAATAAAAAGGAATCCAAAAGACACTATTGTGTGTCCAAGCAGCAACTGATTTATAAAAAAGGTATCACAGTCTAGATAAGGTTATTGACCAGACCAAGCCCCCTCAAAACATGCCACGGAGATAGCCCAGACTCTAATGTTTCCTAATTTTAAAGGCAAGTGCCAGGCATTGCATTTGGATGTAATTTGATTGGTTAAACTACCAGGCTTGAAGCAAAACATTATTTATAGTGAATAAATAAAGTAAGTACAGGCAAAATAAAATAATTGATTTGACTAACAATTAAAATAATTAATGAAATAATTTTAACTACTATATAACTGTCCCAATACAGTAACATCCCATAAAGCACCCCCTTGGCGAAGGCAAATTCGGTAAAATAAATCATCTCACATGCAATTCTAGCAGCAGGAAGAAAACCCAAGCTCTTAGCTGCAGTAAAGAGAGCAAACGGATGTAGCAGCTTTCACAACTTGACCCCACCCATTCAGGCTGTTTCTACTGAATCAACTTTTTAAAAAAAATACCAAGGTCTCACAAGCTGTTTAATTCATTGGTTTGAAGCATGATTGCTCAGCACCTGTCTCAACATCTCTTCATAGTTAAGAAAAAAGGACAAAATACACCTCTTAAAGCCACAGTATTATCACAATAAAGAGATGCATTGTGTGCAGGATAGTACCATGATATTTACGAAGTTGCTGCCCTTTGGTCACCATTAATATGCCAGAGAAACAGGACAAGGATGAGAATCATGTTGGGCAGGGAACAGAAAACAGAAGGGACTGAGATAAAGAGATAAAAGGATTGAAGTGTGTAAATGTCCTCAAATGAAGAACACTAGAACAGAAAATTTCTGTTTATCTAAAAAACTGCCTTAATATCTAATTGTAGGTCACCAAACATATTTTCAAACTAAATTTTACAGCTATCATCTTATATTAATACTAATCTTCCAATAAAATAATTTAAATGGGTCAAGTAAATTAATCTCGGTCCAAAACAAACATATTGCAACTGAAAAGTCAGTTAAAACAATACCAAGAGCTTAAGCACTCTGAGGCTGGGTACATTGCTGCGTTCAGTCAGGACCCAACAATTACTCAGAATGAGCGAATACAAGTTCTACAACCACATAAAAAGGATTGGAGTTGTCGCTCCCAATAATTTGTAATACTAAAAGTTCATGTGTTCAGCAGTTTCCTTGTGAGATTCTAATCTTAAAACACAACAACAGTTATTGCAAAGCTAGTAATTTTATACAAGCAGTATATCTGATGTCGACAATTTGCAAAGAAAAAAAGGTTGACAATTAAATCAGAAATAAAAAGGAGGTAAGACAGAGAATGTATTTCTATAGAGCCCGGAACAGATCATTCATGAAGGAAATATTTGCTGGAGATAATGAATGGTTTAATCAGCAAGGTCTATTGATGAGATTCTATACTGATTAACTCAAAAAGAACTGGAGTGTGCAGTA